>NW_027363475.1:600000-759696 GCF_046119375.1 Phyllobates terribilis | reverse complement strand
ATCATGAGGAAGACTGCTGACTTGACAGATGTCCAGAAGGCAGTCATTGACACACTCCACAAGGTCCTAGAGTTCCAATTTTCATTTGGAAATCAAGGTCCCAGAGTCTGGAGGAAGAATGGAGAGTCCACAATCCAAGCTGCTTGAGGTCTAGTGTGAAAGCTCCACAATCAGTGATGGTTTGGGGGGCCATGTCATCCGCTGGTGTAGGTCCACTGTGTTTTATCAAGACCAAAGTCAGCACAGCCGGCTACCAGGACATTTTACAGCACTTCATGCTTCCCTCTGCCGACAAGCTTTTTGGAGATGGAAATGTCATTCTCCAGCAGGACTTGGCCCCTGTCCACATGGCCAAAAGTACCAATACCTGGTTTACACACAACAGTATCACTGTGCTTGATTGGCAGCAAACTCGCCTGACCTTAACCCCATAGAGAATCTATTATAGAGAATCTATGGGGTATTGTCAAGAGGAAGATGAGAGACACCAGACCCAACAATGCAGATGAGCTGAAAGACAGCTTTTTGTATTGAAGAACTGAAATAAATTAACTTTTTGATGATATTCTAATTTAGTGAGATGCACCTGTATATGGAGCAGTGGGACCATCATGCTATATATATGGAGGAGTGGGGGCATCATACTAAATATAGAGCAGTGTGTGTGTGTCACCCCAGGCCTGGATGCCACAAACAATAATCTGTTTCTGAAAGCAGGAGGGAGGTCCCCTGGTTAGGGACAATTAGCATACAGCACCTCCTGTCCCAGGCCAGCAGGGGGAGCTGGCTGCCCCTATAAAAGCTGGAACTGGGGGCAGGGTTAGAGAAAACTGGACAACCTAGCTCAGGAGTGAGACTAGTCCCAGAGAAGGAGGGACAGTTCAGCTGTAGCTGAGGAGTCCGTGAGGCAGAGGAGAAACTGCAAGCCAGGGACAGAGGCGACGAGAGCCGGTCCTGGCAGAGAACCAATCTACCGGACATTGGGGTCCGAGGCTGTCAGGGTTACAAGCCCAGCAGCAGAGAACCAACCTGCGAGGGATTTCAGGTCCCTTGGCCTAAGAAGCCTGGAGGCTCTGCCACACAGAGGTACCAGTACATCGAGGAGCAAGCAACAGGTACCCAAGGCCTGAGTCGCAAGCCATACAGGAGAGAAGTACACGGCCAGCTCAGGGACGTGGGCCATTACACCACGAAAAGGGGGATAGTCAGAAAGAGCATAGTGAGAACGGTAGGCCTACACACTCACCCTGACCAGTGGGGCTCGCCCGAATGCTCTCAGACACCCAGGCCCATTCCTAACCGGTACTGTTGGGTCATTAATAATATCTACAATAAAGACCCTGAACTGTTTGAAGCGGACTCTGAACTCTTACTATTGCGGCCTGCACTATCACCCCCAACATCCACCTACACTGCCCTGAGGATACACTCTTCCCGTGGGGAGTTATCCTACCCCTGTGCTGCACACCAACACCAGCCTCAGCAGTCTGCCTTGCAGCGGCGGTTATCTCCAACCGCAGTCCACGGGTGGCGTAGTCGGACATTCAAAACACTGATAAATATACTGCCACCATTTGGTCTGACCACCCTGAGCCACGGGATCGGGTTGCCACTACTACCCCCATAAGCACCGTACACTAGAAGGCCCGGTTCCGGGTACCCCACGGCCCAGGGGACGAGTCAGCTTTGGCGTAGTCGGCAGAATTGTGACCAACCCGCCACAAACGGGTATTGCGTGCCTGGAAAAGACTCTATACATATCTGAGTGAAGTTTCCCGCCATTCGGGGCCATTTCCCGCCAATCGGAGCCGTTTCCCGCCATCGGGCGCCATCTTCGGGATGCCGCGCGGGAAGAAGAGGGGCGTGGACGTCCAAAAACGCATGACACCTGAAGTCCCGCCCTACGCTGAGATGCTGCTCAAGGTCCTGGAAGGAGATCCAGCGGATGCCAACGTCATCACCGAGCAACGCAAGGTCCTCGCCCAGAGCATCGCGAGCGGAGCCGTGGCCTACAGAAGAGGATCGCCAGAAGGTAGGCCACGGTTAACTAGGGGGGAGGAAGATGTCGGACGCGGAGGGACCCTCTACCACCAGCGTAGCCGCTGCAGCTGTGATGCCGTTTTCCATGCCCTATATCCATAGGCGGATTATAATGAGGGCAATCCGGGCGACCGCCCAGGGCCCCGAGCCTGCAGGGGGCCCGCGGCTCCAGGCGGGGTGTCTAATGCCGGATTGCCCTCATTATATGTGCGGGCCGCCGCGGCACATAGCGGTAGCAGTGGCAGGAGGGGGGGGCCCGGACCGCTCCCCCAGCAGCGGCCGCCGCTACTTCTTCATCGGCCGGGCCAGCACTGCAGCAGTTAACTTCCCTGTGCTGGCCCGGCCGCATCACTGCTAGGAGACATGGCCCTGTGCGCGGCTGTGTCTCCTAGCTGTGACGTCACGCAGTGCGCCCCGACCTGCCGTGCTGCACCGGAAAAGAGAGAGAGCAGGCAGGAGGAATTGAGCCGGGGGATGGTGAGTGTGTGTGTGTGTGGGCAGATGTGTGTGTGGGCAGGTGTGTGTGTGTTTGTGGGCAGGTGTCTGTGTGGGCAGGTGTGTGTGTGTGTGTATATGTGTGTGTGTGTGTCTGTGTGGGCAGGTGTGTGTGTGTGTGTATATGTGTGTGTGTGTATATGTGTGTGTGTGTATATGTGTGTGTGTCTCTGTGGGCTGGTGTGTGTGTGTGTGTATATGTGTGTGTGTGTATATGTGTGTGTGTGTGTGGGCAGGTCTCTGTGTGGGCAGGTGTGTGTGTGTGTGTGTGTGGGCAGGTGTGTGTGTGGGCAGGTGTGTGTATATGGGTGTGTGTGTTTGCGGGCAGGTGTCTGTGTGGGCAGATGTATGTGTGGGCAGGTGTGTGTGTGTGTGGGCAGGTGTGTGTGTGTGTGTGGGCAGGTGTGTGTGTGTGGGCAGGTGTGTGTGTGTGTGGGCAGGTGTTTGTGTGTGTGTGTGGGCAGGTGTGTATGTATGTGGGCAGGTGTGTGTGGGGGCAGGTGTGTGTGTGTGGGCAGGTGTGTTTGTGTGCGGACAGGTGTGTTTGTGTGTGGGCAGGTGTGTGTGTGTGTGGGCAGGTGTGTGTGTGTGTGTGTGGGCAGGTGTGTATGTGTGTGGGCAGGTGTGTGTGGGTGTGTGTGTGTGTGGGCAGGTGTGTGTGTGTCTGTGTGGGCAGGTGTGTGTGTGTGTCTGTGTGGGCAGGTGTGTGTGTGTGTGTGTGTGTGGGGGCGTTCGAAAGTCTTGCCCTGTTGAACACTACACCTGACTTGAGGGCACCACCTCTTGGTTGTCCAATGTTCTTGCTTCTCTAGGGCTCTTCTCAGATATTCATTATACCAGCTCCCCAGAATACCAAAGTTAGTGTGGGTGACCGCGAGCCCTGGTGGTGGTCATAACTGCGGCCACCCAGGGGCAATACTCCATAACAACAATCCCCTGAGGTGGTGTAGGATGTAAGGACCTATTCACACTACATTCAGCGCTGCATTCAGGTCTTTACACAAGGCTTACAACTGAATCCCTGAAATTCAGGATTGTGCTGTCTGAAATGAGACATCTGAAAGCAGAGAAAATGGAGCCTAAAGATTCAGACTTTAGCCTCGGTTTGCCTTTGTTCAAATCAATGGCTATGTCAAGGCACATCTGAATGCCATTTTTCAGGGATTTAGATAGAAGCCTGGAAAGAGGAGATGAATGCATTGCAAAATTCAGTGTGAATAGGCCCTTATATCTGGAGTCTTGATATTGATGCCACAAGCATTTTACTTGTTTTTAACTTAAAAAAAAAATACACACAAACAAATTGCACACACACACACACACACTATACATACACACACTATACATACACACACATTATACACACACACTATACATGCACACACACAGATGTGTATGTGGGCAGGTGTGTGTGTGTGGGCAGGTGTGTGTGTGTGTGGGCAGGTGTGTGTGTGTGTGATGTCTGTTTGTGTGTGTGTGTGTGTGTGTGTGGGCAGATGTCATTGTGTGATGTCTGTTTGTATGTATTTTTGTGTTTCAAACGTGTTTATGCGTGTCTGTATTTGTATGTGTGTGTGTATGACTGCATGCGGCCTCCTGCTGAGTATAGTTGGCGCCGTGCGGCCTCCTGATGTCTCTGGGGGGGCTCCGTCCAGCCTCCCGCTGTGTATAGTTGGCTATGTGCGGCCCCCTGCTGTTTATAGACGGCGCCGTGCGGCCCCCCGCTGTGTATAGATGGCTACGTGCGCCCCCTGCTGTGTATAGATGGCTACGTGCGGCCCCCCGCTGAGTATAGATGTCGCCGTGCGGCCTCCTGCTGTGTATAGATGGCTACGTGCGGTCTCCCGCTGAGTATAGATGGCGCTGTGCGGCCTCCTGCTGTCTCTGGGGTGAGCGCCGTGCGGCATCTATACTCAGCAGGAGGCCGCACGTAGCCATCTATACACGTATACTCAGCAGGAGGCCGCACGTAGCCATCTATACGGTGCCATCTATACACAGCGGGAGGCCGCACGGCGCTATCTATACACAGCGGGAGGCCGCACGGCGCCATCTATACACAGCGGGAGGCCGCACGGCGCCATCTATACACAACGGGAGTCTCAGTGCTTTGCAAGAGCAGTCAATAAATTCTGCTTGACTAATTCTGAGCACCATAAAGTCTGGTTCGCTTCTAACCTGCTGTCTTCATTTTCAGCTTGCTGAATTCTAACTCATTTACTGTCATTCGAGACGATGCCTTTGCTGGTCTCTTTCACCTTGAATACCTGTAAGTGCTCCACTTAATGTCATATTTTTGATTCTGTTCTTCTTCATCTTTTGGCATGTGCAATTGTATGAGCAAGTATTCATATGAATTTATGACCTACTTAAACCTTTGAGGACCTTAAATTTTATTCAATCACATTTTTTTCCAGTTTAAAACTATGGGACATATATGTGCCTTGGTCCTCAAAGGGTTTTTAAAGGGGCTGCAAACATAAATACGAAAAAAATAATTCAATTAGTGCTTTTTGTGTTCATTTAATTTTTATTTGAAGTCCATTTTTTTTATATACCTTGAAATTAAGCCCTACCCCATGGAATAAAGCCCTACCTACATGACATCTGAGAGCTACATGGATCCCGCTTGTGAGGTGCCTGTCCGTCACTACTATTCAGTTTTAGGGTCCACTCACTAAGCCATATATTCTCTCATGCAAGAGAATAGGGCCAATTATGCTAATGACACTGGGCTCAAACTCTGTCAGAGCTTCAACTGAGTGTGATCCGATTCTCTCGCAGCACAGATATGGAGAAGATGGAGAACTTAATTTCTCCATCTTCTCCATAGTCTCTGTGAGTGTTCATCGGACTGCACTTGGATGACATCCGAGTGCAGTCCAATGTTTTACGTGCACCCATAGACTTGTATGGGTGCACATGGTCCGAATATCGAATGAGATTATTTTCTCATGCCAATAATCGCACTGTCCCATAGTATAACATAGGGCCGAGTCCTATCCGATAAAACATCACATAGCATTCGGCCGTGTTATACGACAGTGTGAGCGAGCCCTTAGAGTCAAGGAATATTTACATGCAGATGATGATATTACTCTCCAAGTGTATATTTTTTTAGGCTTTGCATTTTTGACATGTGATCTACTAAAGAACAAGAAAGATTTAGGACCTCCCCTATAGAGAAACGGAAAATAGTTTGGAGGACTTGCATGTCCTTTTTTATTTATTATGAGAAAATCATAAAAGATCCCGTTTTTTAACCATGCTGTGACTTTCTGCTGAGGGAGAGGGAGAGAGCTGCCCTATTCAGAGTCTGTAATAAGACCTGCTGACAAAAGGGTTGAAGATACAGTCTAATGTGAATTAACAATGAAAAAAAGTTAATTTAACAAATGGCTTGTATTTTTTTTAATACAAACTTTTTTGTCTTTACAGCTCTTTTAAAGGGAATCTGTCATCAGGTTTTTGCCACCTAATCTGAGAGCAGCATAATGTAGGGTTAGAGGCACTGATTCCAGTAATGTGTCACTTACTGGGCTGCTTAGTGTTGTTTTGATAAAATCATTGATTTGTCAGAAGGTAATTATCACTAGATGACTAGTAAGTTCTGTAGGACCCCACCCCCATCACTGATCAGTAGATTTCTGTGTACACTGAGCATGGGCAGAAAGCAGCCAATCAGCGGTGTGGGCGGGGCTATACAGAGCGCAGCATTCAGAGAGCTGCTAGATCTGCAGCAGATAAAACGGTGATTTTCTCAAAATGACAACAAGCAGCTGAAAAAGTGACACATCGCTGGAATCAGGGTATCTGCCCCAATATTGTGCTGCTCCAGATGAGGCAGCACAATTAATATTATGCCAAATTAATTTCCCATGAACTATCACATGATCTATCACAGGGGATCATGTGACATGTCACGTGATAAATCAGGTGTGTGGAGGGGGCCCGCGCCTTCTAAACTGCCTGGGGCCCTTGCTACTCTTAATCCACCCCTGCCTATATCCCCGGAGCGGCCTGGCTGCCCCAGTATGCCGGCGAGTCGCATACCTTGGGCGACTTTAAAGAAAGGCTGTATAGACTGTTCAAAGTTTATCCCCTGACAGAAGAACAGAAAGTAAGCATACTGATAGGGCAGTTAACTGGTGCGGCCCAGCGGGAGGTAAAGTCTTGGACAGCTGAGGAGAAAAGGACTGTAAGGGGGGTTCTGACCCGTCTACGGGACACCTTTGATACCCGTACCTCAGCAGAAATCAAAATGCGGTTCTATGGATGTAAGCAGCGAGCTCAAGATAGCATCCGAGATTATGCCCTAAATTTACAGGAAGCCTTGGGGGCAATTAAGCAAGCTGACCCTGGCAGCGTGCAGGATACAGATAAACTATTGACTGACCAGTTCATAGAAGGTCTGCTGTCCAGCGCCCACAGAACCCAGCTGCGCCTCATGGCCCTACAGAACCCCGATTTGACTTTTGCACAGTTCAAAGATAGGGCCATCCGGGTGCTCCGAGAACCTGCACCGGGTGGCGCTGTAGCTTCCCGGCGCCCTGCCATCCCTTACCACCAGGGAGCGGCGCCCTATCCCGCAGACCTTGTGGGGGCTGATGCGCAGGCCCTAAATCCATCCCCGCCTGCAAACCTGCACCATCAGGTCCAAGAACTAACAAAGAGTGTTGCTGCATTGACCAGGACTGTACAGTCGTTACAGATGGACCCGTCAGGACCAATCAAGCTGGCTTCCAGTCCGGAGGATGTCCCGTGGCGTCGACGGAGGAGGATCCCGTCATTCAGAGGGAGGCCCGCCGATCATTACACTGAGGATGGACAGCCGATTTGCCGCCGTTGCAGCCAGCCGGGACACGTAGCCAGGTACTGTACTTTAAATGGGTCCGACCTGGGGCAAAGGGCCAACCCCCAGGCATAAGGTCATCAGGCCCATCTAATTGGCGTGATAAGTGCGTAGGGGGACGCCCGGTTTTACCCGTAGTGCTGGACGGTATCCCCATGAGTGCACTGCTGGACACCGGGTCCCAAGTGACTACCATCCCCTATGTACTTTTCAAGCAGTACTGGAGTGACACTGATATAACTCGTTATCCAGACGATGACTTGAGCATCATCGCCAGCAATGGTCAACCCGTGCCGCAGGTGGGGTTCAGAGAGATGACCATTAAGATTGGTAAAGTTGAACTGCCGGCACAGGGAGTGATCATTGTGGACATTGACCGTCGAGAAAGTCACCCTAAAATAACCTTGGGTACTAATGTGATTGAAAATTGTCTTTCAGAAGCAATTGTAATTTTGCAGCAGGTGGCGATGAATGCGAGCTCCAGCCAACAGAGGGTCCTTCAGAAGGAGATAAGAGCCCTGATGAGATGGAAACAGGTAGAACTGTCTGGTGGTGAGATCGGTAGCGTGAGGATGAGCGACCCGTTCCCCATTGCCATGCCCCCCAAAAGTGAAATGATCTGGTGTCGGACTGCAATCGGGTTAAGAGGGAGAGACTACCAAGCCATGGTAGAACCCGTGTACTCAGACAGCAGGCCCACCATTTTGACAGCCCGGGGGGTGGTCAATGTCCGCCATGGAAGGGTGCCCGTCCGGATCTTAAACATTGGGGAAAGGGAAGTACACTTGCCCCGGTACGCTACACTAGCCAAATTGTATACTGTTGAACACAATGCTGTCAGGGCCATGGAACCCTTGCCTCCATCTCCCCAGGCAGAGGGTAATGGTTCCCAGAAACCCAAGGAGGACTGGTGCCAGAAACTCCACGTGGGTGCTGACTCCACTCCCTTGCACCAAAAACAAGGAGTCTACCGGGTGGTTCAAGAGTACGAGAAAATCTTTAGTAAGCACCCGCTAGACTTCGGCAGAGTGAAAGGGGTAGAACACGGGGAGCCACCCACCAATAAAAGAAAGATACAGACCTGTACCACCCCGCACACTATCAGAACGCAAAGGGCATGCTGAGAGAAATGAAGGAAGCCGGGGTCATTAGAGACAGTTGTAGCCCCTGGGCAGCCCCCTTGGTTCTGGTAAAAAAGAAAGACTGTACTATGAGAATGTGCGTGGACTATAGAGAAGTCAATCGTATCACCCATAAAGACGCAAACGCGTTGCCTAGAATAGAGGAGTCTTTGGTCGCACTAAAATCAGCTAATTTCTTCTCTACTTTGGACCTTACTAGTGGGTACTGGCAGGTTCCTGTGGCAGAGGCTGATAAGGAGAAGACCGCCTTCACCAACCCGATGGGATTAAGTGAATTCAGCTATATGCCGTTCGGGCTCTGCAACGCACCCGGGACCTTCCAGAGGCTGATGGAATGCTGTCTAGGGCACCGAAACTTTGAGACGGTCCTACTTTACCTGGACGACGTGATTGTCTATTCGAAGACTTACGAGGACCATCTAAAGCACCTGGCCGAGGTGTTCGAGGCCCTGGCAGGCTTTGGCATGAAAGTGAAACCCTCCAAGTGCCATCTGTTAAAGCCGAAGGTACAGTACCTAGGAGACGTAGTGAGTGCAGAAGGAGTAGTCCCCGACCCTGACAAAATCACGGCAATAAAGAACTGGCCAAGCCCCTCTAACATAAAAGAAGTGAGGCAGTTCCTCGGGTTGGTAGGCTACTACCGAAGGTTCATCCCCAGGTTCACCAAGATGGCAGCCCCTATGCAGGACCTCCTTATAGGACAATCTAAGACCAGAAGCCAAAAGCCACCCTTCAAGTGAGACAAGCCGGAAGAGGAGTCCTTCCGCCAGCTGAAGATGGCCCTCACGGGGGATGAGATCCTGGCCTACCCTGATTATGGCCAGCCTTTTATCCTCCACACAGACGCCAGTAATGTGGGGCTGGGAGCCGTACTGTCACAGAACCAACAGGGCAGAGAAAGGGTGATCGCGTACGCCAGCCGGAAGCTGAGGCCCACCGAGAGGAACCCGGAGAATTACAGCTCCTTTAAGCTGGAGTCCTTGGCAGTGGTGTGGGCCGTAACAGAACGTTTCAAGCATTACCTGGCCTCTGTGAAGTTCACTGTGTACACGGACAACAATCCGTAGACACATCTGGACAATGCGAGACTTGGTGACCTAGAGCAGCGGTGGATGGCCCGGCTAGCAAACTATGACTTCACCATCAAGTACCGGGCAGGCCGAGCCAATGCCAATGCAGATGCCCTATCGAGAATGCCCCACTTGCCTGATGAGGGAGAAGATCCAGACGAGTTGGAGGAAATAGAGCTCCCTGCATTCCACCGGTACGGGGCCACTCAGTACTCCCACCGTGTAAGAGACAAAGACTTGACCACTGTCATGTTCAATCCCTTACCTCACCACGGCTGGGCTGAAACGCAAGATAGTGACCCTGCAATTCGCCTGGTGAAAGACATGTTGACCCAGGCAGACGCTAGCCCTGGCTCGGACGCTCCAGAGGAAGCCAAGCAGTTATGGAAGGAGAAAAGCAGGCTATTCCTCTACAAAGGTAAGCTGTGCAGAAGGCTTGTCAACCACCGGACGCACGAGCTGACCTGGCAGGTAGTGGTCCCGAGACGAGATGCAGCAATGGTCCTGGAGGCCTACCATGACAGAGCTGGACACTTCGGTTGGAAGAAACTGGAGTTCCTACTGAGAGAGCGGTTCTACTGGGTCGGAATGAGAGGGGCCATAGAGAAGTGGTGCAGGGACTGCGGCCCATGTAACCTCAGAAGGAAGGACGGTACCAGCCAGAAGACGCCCTTGATGCCCATCATCACCAGGCAGCCTCTTGAGCTGGTAGCTCTGGACCATGTGAAACTGGCTCCAAGCCGGTCGGGCTACGTCTATGCCCTGACAATAGTGGACCACTATTCCCGGTTCCTGGTGGTGGTTCCTGTTAAAGACTTGACAGCCCAAACAGCGGCCAGAGCCTTCCAACAACACTTCTGCCGTCCACACGGGTATCCGGAACAGGTCTTGACAGATCAAGGTCCAGGGTTTGAGGCTGAAATCTTCCAGGAGTTCTGCAACCTCTACGGCTGTAAGAAGATTCGGACAACGTCTTACCACCCACAAACCAACGGGCTATGTGAGAAAATGAATAATATCGTCATTGATCTCCTCAAAACGTTGCCCCTGGAAGAACGCAGCCTGTGGCCGGAGAAGCTGCCAGACCTGATAGATTTATACAACCATATCCCGGTGAATGCTACAAATTGCACCCCGGCTTACCTGATGAGGGCAAGACCAGGTAAGCTGCCGATAGACCTGGAGATGGAAGTCCTGACCCCCGAGGACACCTCCCCAGACGCGGACTGGGATACGGAACGGCGGCTACAGTACAAGAAGGTACAGGAGAGTGTGGAGAGGAGTCTGGCTCAAGCGAGAGAAAAGCAAGAGAGGCTCTTCAACCAACACGCCCCTGCTGGTCCCCTGGAACCTGGTGAGCAGGTCCTGAAGCGGAAGAGAAGGCTTCACAAGCTAGATGACCAGTGGGAGAGCGACCCGTACACAGTACTGCAGTCCAACCACAACAACCCGAAGGTATGTGTAATTACCAAGGATGGAGGAGAAACCACTAGCACCGTCTCCAGAGACCACCTAAAAAGGTGCCCCAAGCAACTACAGAGTGCAGGAGAAGATTAAGATGACCTTGAACCCGCAGAAGACAAGAAAGAAATGATCAGCACAGGTCTTGGAGAGTTCCCCCGGTCCTGAACTCGGATAAATGATGCAATAGTGGTACCCGTCCTACACTTCCTTCAACCAACCCCGCAGGAACCTACAGGAGAGCAGGAGGAATTAGAAGACCAAGCAGCCCTAGAGGCAGAAGAACCCATGCCAGCAGCCCAGGAGAGTCAACCCTCTGCTGACAGTGAGCCTGCCATACCTGCGGTAAGCCAAAGGACCCGCAGATAGCTGCCTGCACTGCCTGTAAACCCAGCTAGTAGCTGTACCCTGAATGCTAGTGGGGAAAGTCAGGTTAGGCCACCACCAGACAGTGGGTTACGCAGGTCAACCCGGAGCACTAGGGGGCAAATACCAGCTCGCTGGAAGATCTAAATGCTGTATATTGTAAATGTTTTATGTTTGTTGCCTGGTTGCTAATTATGTTTTTCCAGTCTTTCTAGTTCATGGATCTCTTTCGAAGATGGCCACGGAAGAAAAATCTGTCCGGTGTGGCCTCCTTGTGGCCCAAAGTAGAGAGCTCAGTCTTGTCGCCACGCCCAAGGCCAGGAACTTGGGGTTTATGGAAACAGGTCCCCACACCGTGGAAAATTTCACCTTGTTGGGTGACATGGACACCCGGTCACGGAAGCGCCGTGACCTCAAGGACAAAATATATTTGTATATATGTTATGTTGTCATTTATACCCTGTATTTGTGTTTCCTGTTTAGTCTGAAGTACTAAATTTTACTAGGGGAGAATGTGTCACCCCAGGCCTGGATGCCACAAACAATAATCTGTGTCTGAGAGCAGGAGGGAGGTCCCCTGGTTAGGGACAATTAGCATACAGCACCTCCTGTCCCAGGCCAGCAGGGGGTGCTGGCTGCCACTATAAAAGCTGGAACTGGGGGCAGGGTTAGAGAGAACTGGAAGACCTAGCTCAGGAGTGAGACTAGTCCCAGAGAAGGAGGGACAGTTCAGCTGTAGCTGAGGAGTCCGTGAGGCAGAGGAGAAACTGCAAGCCAGGGACAGAGGCGACGAGAGCCGGTCCTGGAAGAGAACCAATCTACCGGGCATTGGGGTCCGGGGCTGTCAGGGTTACAAGCCCAGCAGCAGAGAACCAACCTGCGAGGGATTTCAGGTCCCTTGGCCTAAGAATCCTGGAGGCTCCGCCACACAGAGGGACCAGTACAGCGAGGAGCAAGCAACAGGTACCCAAGGCCCTAGTCGCATGCCATACAGGCGAGAAGTACACGGCCAGCTCAGGGACAGGGGCTATTACACCACAAAAAGGGGGATAGTCAGAAAGAGCATAGAGAGAACGGTAGGCCTACACACTCACCCTGACCAGTGGGGCTCGCCCAAATGCTCTCAGACACCCAGGCCCATTCCTAACCGGTACTGTTGGGTCATTAATAATATCTACAATAAAGACCCTGAACTGTTTGAAGCGGACTCTGAACTCTTACTATTGCGGCCTGCACTATCACCCCCAACATCCACCTACACTGCCCTGAGGCTACACTCTTCCCGTGGGGAGTTATCCTACACCTGTGCTGCACACCAACACCAGCCTCAGCAGTCTGCCTCGCAGCGGCGGTTATCTCTGACCGCAATCCACGGGTGGCGTAGTCGGACATTCAAAACACTGATAAATAGACTGCCACCATTTGGTCTGACCACCCTGAGCCACGGGATCGGGTTGCCACTACTACCCCCATCAGCACCGTACACTAGAAGGCCCGGTTCCGTGTACCCCACGGCCCAGGGGGCGAGTCATGTGCATCAAATTATACATACACATATGGGGCAGTGGGGCTTCATACTATATACAGGTGCTTCTCACAAAATTAGAATATCATCAAAAGTTAGTTTATTTCAGTTCTTCAATGCAAAAAGTGAAACTCCTATATTATATAGAGTCATTACACACAGAGTGATCTATTATATAGAGTCATTACACAGAGGGATCTATTATATAGAGTAATTACACACAGAGGGATCTATTATATACAGTCATTACACACAGAGGGATCTATTATATAGAGTCATTACACACAGAGGGATCTATTATATAGAGTCATTACACACAGAGGGATCTATTATATAGAGTCATTAAACACAGAGGGATCTATTATATAGAGTCATTACACACAGAGGGATCTATTATATAGAGTCATTACACACAGAGGGATCTATTATATAGAGTCATTACACACAGAGGGATCTATTATATAGAGTCATTACACACAGAGTGATCTATTATATAGAGTCATTACACACGGAGGGATCTATTATATAGAGTCATTACACACAGAGTGATCTATTATATAGAGTCATTACACAGAGGGATCTATTATATAGAGTCATTACACACAGAGGGATCTATTATATAGAGTCATTACACACAGAGGGATCTATTATATAGAGTCATTACACACAGAGGGATCTATTATATAGAGTCATTACACACAGAGGGATCTATTATATAAAGTCATTACACACAGAGGGATCTATTATATAGAGTCATTACACACAGAGGGATCTATTTTAAGTGTTTATTTCTGTTAATGTTGATGATTATGGCTTACAGCCAATGAAAACACAAACGTCATTATCTCAGTAAATTAGAATACTTCATAACAACAGCTTGAAAAATGTTTTTAAAATCCGAAAAGTTGGCCTACTGAAATGTATGTTTAGTAAATGCCCTCAATACTTGTTCGGGCTCCTTGTGCATCAATTACTGCATCAATGCGGCAATGTGGCATGGAGGCGATCAGCCTGTGGCACTGCTGAGGTGTTATGGAAGCCCAGGTGGCTTTGATAGCAGCCTTCAGCTCATCTGTATTGTGGGGTCTGGGGTCTCATCTTCCTCTTGACAATACCCCATAGATTCTCTATAATAGATTCTCTATGGGGTTAAGGTCAGGCGAGTTTGCTGCCAATCAAGCACAGTGATACTGTTGTGTGTAAACCAGGTATTGGTACTTTTGGCAGTATGGACAGGGGCCAAGTCCTGCTGGAGAATGACATTTCCATCTCCATAAAGCTTGTGGGCAGAGGGAAGCATGAAGTGCTGTATAATGTCCTGGTAGACGGCTGCGCTGACTTTGGTCTTGATAAAACACAGTGGACCTCCACCAGCAGATGACATGGCCCCCCCAAACCATCACTGATTGTGGAGACTTCACACTAGACCTCCAGCAGCTTGGATTGTGGCCTCTCCACTCTCCCTCCAGACTCTGGGACCTTGATTTCAAAATGAAATGCAAAATTTACTTTTCATCTGAACACAACACCTTGGGCCACTGAGCATCAGTCCAGGTCTTTTTCTCTTTGGCCCAGGTAAGACGCTTCTGGCGTTGTCTATTGGTCATGAGGGGCTTGACACAAGCAATGCGACACTTGTAGCCCATGTCCTGGATACGTCTGTGTGTGGTGGCTCTTGAAGCAGTGACTCCAGCAGCAGTCCACTCCTTGTGAATCTCCCCCAAATTTTTGAATGGCCTTTTCTTAGCAATCCTTTCAAGGCTGCGGTTATCCCGGTTGCTTGTGCACCTTTTTCTACCACACTTTTTCCTTCCACGTCCATTAATATGCTCGGATACAGCACTCTGTGAACAGCTGCTTCTTTAGCAATGACCTTTTGTGACTTACCCTCCTTGAGGAGTGTGTCAATGACTGCCTTCTGGACATCTGTCAAGTCAGCAGTCTTGCCCATGATTGTGGAGCCTACTAAAACAGACTAAGGGACCTTTTTACATGCTTAGGAAGCCTTTGCAGGTGATTCTTGTTAATTCTAATTTACTGAGATAGTGACTTTTGTGTTTTCATTGGCTGTAAGCCATAATCATCAACATTAGCAGAAATAAACACTTGAGACAGATCACTCTGTTTGTAATGACTCTGTATAATATATGAGTTTCACTTTTTGGATTGAAGAACTGAAATAAATTCACTTTTTGATGATGTTCTAATTTTCTGAGAAGCACCTGTATGTAGCAGTGCGGCAATTATACTATATACAGTCAGGAGTATAAGTACTTGATACACTGACAATTTCGAAAGTTTTTCCACCTACAAAGAATGAAGAGGTCTGTTTTGTTCTACTTAACTGCTGCAACTTGGACCTTTAACAGGATTTATATTTGACCTATGATAAAGCATACTATGTGTATTTGGCAGATTAACTCCGGCATGTTTATGATAAACTGAATACCTGGATTGGAGTCCTATTTATATACAGAATATTGACTATTAATGCTGGCAGAGTAAGTCTTAGGTTATATTCACACTAGGTGTTTTTTTTCTGCAGCAAAACATAATCTCTTGGCAGGAAAGAAGTAGCGTCAAAAACGCAGGTTTTGGTGTGTTTTTTTGCAGTGGTTCTTGGTGCATTTTTGGTGCGTTTTTCAGGATCCCAAAGTTCAGCTTTGCTTCCACCATAGACACATGAAAACAGGTCACCATTGCAAGACATATGTTCATGAAAAAGTACACATTACAAATGTAACAGGGGTGGGGGGTGAATTGGTCTGGAATGGTTTATCTAAGACCCTGGCAGTGCATTGAATTTGTAGGACACTATTTACTTTCACATTATGGTTTGCCATTGAGTTGCTCAGGCATTGTTCATTTTCACACCTCCCTGGGCCACACGTGTTGTTCAATCTCACACCTAGCTCAACCAATGCTTACTTTGTAGGCATCACTAATTTAATTAAACTGTAATAATCCAAGCTGCTATATCAGGTGACCAAGACAAGATGGTTTAAAGTTGGGAAAATCACAGGAATAAATGTGTGTCACATACTTGCTTTTTTCACTAAAAACGCAGCAAAATGTTCACACTAGGCTTTTTTTCAGCATTTTTTTCCACCACCCTTTTTTTTAATGGGTGAAAAACGCTGAAACAAGTGACATACTCTATTACAAAAAGCCATGGAAAGCACAAAATACTGAGGACAAATAAGCAAGCTTTGTGCATGAGATTTCGGAAATCTCATAGACTTTGTTGGTACTGTAAAACGCAGCTGAAAATTTGCATAAAAAAGCCCGCTAAAAAAACGTCTAGTGTGAATATAGCCTTGTATAACAGTTTGCCAATGAGTTAGGATATATGACCACGATGCAGAAATGCTGCAGATTTTTCCTAAGCGTTTCTGCATCTCCCTGGGTTGTCAAGCGCTTTGCCAAGTGATTTTAGCATCACTTGGAAAAGTGCTTGACAACTTGGTCACACTATATAATTCCATGCAACCGGCATGGATTTACATAGTGTGACCAAGTTACAATGCTGCAAATGCAGCATCAATAATAAAAAAAAAGAATAATAATGGTGAAAAATAAAAAAAAAACATTATACTCATCTTCCGATGGTCCTCGATCTCCTTCTCCGGTGCGTCCGGTGTCTTCGGCGGATCACGATGCTGTAAAAGGACCTTCCATGATGTCATTTAGTCATGTGACAGGTCACGCGACCACCGATATCAGCGGTCGCGTGACCTGTCACATGACTAAATGGCGTCATGGAAAGTCCTTTTACCACCGCGATCAGCCGAAGAGCCAGCAGCACCGCCGGGAGCAGACAGGGGCCATCAGAAGGTAAGTATATGTTTATTTTTTATTTTAATTCTATTTTAACTACAGGTACTATGGTACCCGGGTCTGGAGGAGAGTCTCTTCATCTCCAGACCCGGGTACCATCCACGCATTGAGTCGCATAATATCCACATGCAGATTATCATTGGGGACCATTGCACACCTATCACCAAGCGTTTTTTAAGTGTTTCCGCGGCGGAAGTTACGCTGCAGAAACGCCTAAAAAACGCATAGTGGGCACACAGCCTTAAAAGTTCTATTGTGAAGAAAAACACGTGAGATAATAAATACTAAATATACAATATTTCCCATAATATGACTGAGGATATCTTTAGGGTGTATCCACTGTTTTTCTTCTGCAGCAAAAATGCTGTGTTTTACAGTACCATCTTAGTGAATGACATTTCTGAAGTCTCATTCACATGCTGTTTTTTTTTGCATTTTTTTAAATCTGCAGCTTGTCAAGTCTTTCAGAGGTTTTGCAGCATTTTTCACCCATTCAAATGAATGGAAAAAAAAACACAAGTAAAAACACCTGAATTTTAAGCAGCATTTTTCCTGCCTCCTTTGATTTATGAGGTAGAAAAAAAATGCTGCCAAAATCCAACTTGTGAACACACCTTTATCCTGGTTGTGTTCTAATTGGATATAAAATAGAACGGCCATGATAACATGGGTAGTTAATTGTATGGTGTTTTCACTTTATATATTACCAGGCCGCATTCTATTTGCGCAGAGCTGCTCCGTGAAGATTCTATCACAAGATTCCGTGATGACATCACAGGTGATGGTGACATCACTGCTCACAGGCGCTATATATACAATGCACATAGGCTCACCCGTGCCTTTCTTGGCTCTATAGTGACTGATAGCACTTGCAGTTTTTCACTATGGCTGGAATTGTTTTGGACATTCCTCAGGTAAAAGCACTATTGTTGATCCTTATGATCAATCGTCCTAACAGTGTGCTTCTACCACCCGATGGCGTCCTCAGCTTCACTCACCGGCTGGTGATGGAGCTAGTAAAGGATTGCCTGACCAAACACCGACAACGTCGTCTAACGTCAGACTATCTGACGGATTTACTTCAGAACATCAGGACATTACTACACCAGGTAAGTGGCGGACACTCTGCACAGAGCATCTCAATATTGATAGATAATAATGGAGGGATAGAAGCTTTTTCTTCTAATATATCATATTTTGCAGACCATAAGACGAACCAAAAATTTTTGGGAGGAAAATAGGAAAAACATTTATTATAATAAAATGGGGGTCTGTCTTATAGTCCGAATTTTCGGTTGCTTACTGAGGGGGGTGGTGGCAGTGGAGCGAGGTCACAGGAGGCAGAGTCGCTGCTGCAGGAAGTCGGCAGTAGCAGTGGGGCGCTGGGGCGGGCCCCAAGCTGGGAGGAGCGGGGTGTCCAGAAGGAGCGAGGCTGCGGGCCCTGGGCTTCAAGGAAATGTTAGCGGTAATTCAGGAGGGGAGGCCCTGCTCTGCTTATTGATTTCTCTGCAGTGGGCTTCAAGAAGTAGGCTGCTGGAGATGGCCAATACGCAAATTGAGATCTCAGCTCGTCATTGAGCCAAGATCTAAATCTTCAAATGCACTGCCTCCAGCGGCCATTTGCCTGAAGCCCACTGCCAGAAAATCAATGGGCAGAGCGGGGACTCCCCTCCTAAATCACCGCTAACATTTCCTTGAAGCCCAGGGCCCTCAGCCTCGCACCTCCTGGATACCCCGCTCCTCCCAGCTCGGGGCCCGCAGTAGCGCCCCACTTGTACTGCCGGCTTCCTGCAGCAGTGACCCTACCTCCTGTGACCTCACTCCACCACAGCCACCCCCCTGGTAAGCTACATTCAGACAATTATTATTATTAATAATCTGTCTGATATGCTGGGGTGGAGAGTTCCAGAGTAGGGGGGATGCACGGGAGAAATCTTGTATGCGATTGTGGGAAGAGGAGATAAGAGGGGAGTAGAGAAGAAGATCTTGTGAGGATCGGAGGTTGCATGCAGGTAAGTACCGGGAGACTAGGTCACAGATATATGGAGGAGACAGGTTGTGGGTGGCTTTGCATGCCAAGGTTAGGGTCTTGAACTGGAGTCTCTGGGTAATGTGGAGCCAGTGAAGGGGTTGGCGGAGCGAGGGGAAAAGCCAGGGAATAGCGGGGGGACAGGTGGATTAGTCAGACAGCAGAGTTTAGGATAGATTCGAGGGGTGCGAGAGTGTTAGAAGGGAGGTCAAAAATTTTGGAAAAAAAGGCATCTTATAGTCCAAAAAATACGGTAAAACACAACGAGTCCCCAAATACAGTATGTAGTCATTGTATCTGCAGACAGAGAACCGATGTCACATACAATTTCCGCCTCCATTCTGACCGCTCTCATCTCAAAATTCTCCTTTCCATTTTTCCTTCTTTATAGGCTGAAGAAAGATCTCAGACTGAAGATTTGGCTGTCTTTAAAGAACTGGCCGAAAAAGTCCTGTCTATACTAGAACGCTCATTGGAACGCCCGGTAAGGATCAATATTAATAGACGTATCTTAATCCACCGTATCGGAGGAGACTTTCTGAGAAAAGGTCTGAAGATGGCGCGGGATTTGTATCGTTACAATTGGTGCATCTGTAAATGTTGGTTTAGTCCTTCATGATTTATGTATTTGGTGATTTAGTGAAATCTTCCACATATTAATTATATATATTATATCTATCAGGAAACAACAGGAGGCGACGCCAAATATGGGCAAAATGTGACCCCGAAAATCCCTGACCCTAATAGGAGTCAGCCGGAGCTGAACAGCGATCTGATTACAGGTGAGCGATCACCCGACCTTCTACAAGGAATGTCCAGATATTACAGAGGACGGAGGATAATGTTAGATTTACTCTCTACTCTGTGTAATGGGAACCTGGCAGCACATTGTTACATATAGAAGTAGTGGTGTGACGGTATAGGCCATTGTCCCCTAATAATAATTGTTTGTAGAAATCCAATGTGCCAGTCAGGAGAAATGTAAAGTAGACACCATATACAAATCAGAATGGAAGTGCGCTGGGGGCGTGAAAGAAGAAATCCAAGTGCAGTGACACGCCCCCAGTGCACTTCCAGGCTAATTTGCAAATCTCTCCTATGTTTCAGCTCTCTTACCATCACTCGTATGTGCAGCGTGGGTGGGGGGTTCCTCATTCATGTGATGGAGGGTCCATTCTGCAGTGCTATAGCAAGTAACATGAAATAAATTAAATTTAAATTGCATTACTGCTCTAGAAAATGGGAAAAAACTAAGATACTGAGCACATAATTTGGCCAATTCATGAATGCCCAGCAGCTAATGACAAGGCGATCTTTTTGTTGGAATCCTCTCCTAATGTGAATCCTCTCCTAGGCTGAAGCCTACATTTATATGGGTAGGTAGGATCCTGTTGTAATTAAAACCACCCCGGGCTGATGGGTGGAGATAGGTTCTCAGCAAAAAAGGTCGCCTTGCCGTGTCTGCTGGGCATGCACCGAGCAAAAGAAGGTCGCCTTGCCGTGGCTACTAGGCATGCACCCAGCAAAAGAAGGTCGCCTTGTCGCGACTGCTGGGCATGCACCCAGCAAAAGAAGGTCGCCTTGTCGTGACTGCTGGGCATGCACCCAGCAAAAGAAGGTCGTCTTGCCGTGACTGCTGGGCATGCACCCAGCAAAAAAAAAGGTCACCTTGCCGTGGCTACTTGGCATGCACCCAGAAAAAGAAGGTCGCCTTGCCGTGGCTGCTGGCCATGCATGAATTGGCCAAATTATGCGCTAAGTATCTTCCTTTTATCCTATTTTCTACAGCAGTAATGCAATTCAAATTTCATTTATTTCATGTTTACATGCTATAGCATTACAGAGTGTAACTTTGTTAGTTATATATTTGGATGGCTACTCTTAGTATGCACCTGTTCACACCCATTTTCTTTTCGGAAGTGATGGTCAGTCTTTTGTTATTTATGAAGGGGTTCCTCCATCATTTACATTACATTTATCTATGGATTCCCCGTATATTCTCATATTTAGAATCCCCATATAACGAGTATTAATCCCATTTACAGACATCTTGTCATTTCTCCGTTATATTGCTGTATTATCTATGTAGGAATAATATCCTCTAATACATTTCATTTCTTCATCATTATTTTAGAAACAACTGAGCTGTCGAATCCTAACAATGGAATTAGTGAGATCCCGGAGAACCAAGAATCCGTAAGTATCATAGAGGGGGATGCATGTGTGTCATCAGATCATGGGGTGTGAATGACTCGTCCAGTATTATCCCCCATACAACCATGGGACGTCTCTATTCTAAGTGTAGATGACCCTATGGTGTTAATTACATTTGAATTACAGGGAATCTGTCACCAGGTTTATGCTATTTGGTCTGAGAGAAGCATGATGCAGGGACAGAGACCCTGATTCCATGTGTTGATTACTTTACTCGGTGGAGCAGTTGTGATAAAATCACTATTTTTTTCTGCTGCAGAGCTCTGAATGCTGAGTCTTGTATAACCCCGCCCACACCATTGATTGGCAGCTTTCTGTGTACACTGTGCATAGGCAGAAAGCTGCTAATCAGTGGTGGAGGCAGGGGTACAGAGCAATAGGACTACCTGGCTAGACAGATAGTCTGCTAGTGATAATCTACTGATTTTATTGAAACAGCCACACACAGCCTAGTAAGTAACACATCACTGGAATCAGGGTCTCTGCCCCTACATCATGGTGCTTTCAGAATACATAGCAAACACCTGGTGACAGATTACCTGTAAGTCCTCCTCTGTGTGATCTCCCACATTATCCAGAATGTTATAGTAATGTATGATGACCGTTGCAGGGCAGCTCCAGGATTTCGTGGGCCCTGGGCGAAAGAGTCTCAGTGGCCCCTTTAACACATACCACGATTCATGATGCACAGATACCGCAGATAAATATATATATATATATATATATATATATATATATATATATATATATAGTACAAGCCCGAAGATTTCACTTCTTACATTACATGAGCGATATCTATTGTAAATTCCACAATAACTCAGAAAGCGGCGAATCCTCACAGCTCACAGTGCAGACCGGACAGTAATGTCCTCCACACAGTATAATGGCACCACATAGTCCTCTATACCGTATTATGAGCTCCATATATTGCTCCATATAGAATAATGGACCCCATAAAATGCTCCACGCAGGCTGTGCCCCCATATAATGCCCCATGCAGGCTGTGACCCCACACATAATGCCCCATGCAGGCTGTGCCCCCCACATAATGCCCCATGCAGGCTTTGACCCCCCACATAATGCTCCATGCAGGCTGTGACCTCCACATAATGCCCCATGCAGGCTTTGACCCCCCACATAATGCCACATGCAGGCTGTGCCCCCCCCCACATAATGCCCCATGCAGGATGTCCCCCTCCCACATAATGGCCCATGCAGGATGTCACCCCCCATATAATTCCCCATGCAGAATTTCCCTCCCACATAATGCCCCATGCAGGCTGTGCCCCCCACATAATGCCCCATGCAGGCTGTGCCCCCCCACATAATGGCCCATGCAGGATGTCACCCCCCATATAATTCCCCATGCAGGATGTCCCCTCCACATAATGCCCCATGCAGGATGTCCCACCCCACATAATGCCCCATGCAGGATATCCCCCCTTATATAATGCCCCATGCAGGATGTCACCCCCCATATAATTCCCCATGCAGGATGTCCCCCCCACATAATGCTCCATGCAGGATGTCCCACCCCACATAATGGCCCATACAGGATGTCACCCCCCATATAATGCCCCATGCAGGATGTCACCCCCCCATATAATGCCCCATGCAGGATGTCCTCCCAACACATACTGCCCCATGTAGGATGTCACCTCTCACCCCATATATTGCCCCATGCAGGATGTCACCTCTCACCCCATATAATGCCCCATGCAGGATGTCACTTCTCCCCCCATATAATACCCCATGTAGGATGTCACTCCCCCCATATAATGCCCCATGCAGGATGTCACCCCCCATATAATGCCCCATGCAGAATGTCACCTCTCACCCCATATAAAGCCCTATGCTGGATGTCACTTCCCCCCATATAATGACCCATGCAGGATGTCACTTCTCCCACTCATATAATACCCCATGCAGGATGTCACCCCCTATATAATGGCCCATGCAGGATGTCACCCCCCATATAATTCCCCATGCAGGATGTCCCCTCCACACAATTCCCCATGCAGGATGTCCCACCCCATATAATGCCCCATGCAGGATGTCCCCCACACATAATGCCCCATGCAGGATATCCCACCCACATAATGCCCATGCAGGATGTCACCCCCCATATAATTCCCCATGCAGGATGTCCCCCCCACATAATCCTCCATGCAGGATGTCCCACCCCACATAATGGCCCATACAGGATGTCACCCCCCATATAATGCCCCATGCAGGATGTCACCCCCATATAATGCCCCATGCAGGATGTCCCCCCAACACATACTGCCCCATGTAGGATGTCACCTCTCACCCCATATATTACCCCATGCAGGATGTCACCTCTCACCCCATATAATTCCCCATGCAGGATGTCACTTCTCCCCCCATATAATACCCCATGCAGGATGTCACTCCCCCCATATAATGCCCCATGCAGGATGTCACCCCCCATGTAATGCCCCATGCAGAATGTCACCTCTCACCCCATATAAAGCCCTATGCTGGATGTCACTCCCCCCCATATAATGACCCATGCAGGATGTCACTTCTCCCCTCATATAATACCCCATGCAGGATGTCACCCCCCTATATAATGCCCCATGCAGGATGTCCCCCCCATATTATGCCTCATGTAGGATGTCACCTCTCACCCCATATAATGCCCCATGCAGGATGTCACTCCCCCCCATATAATGCCCCATGCAGGATGTCACTTCTCCCCCCCATATAATACCCCACGCAGGATGTCCCTACCTCCCCCCCATATAATGCCCCATGTAGGATGTCACTTCTCCCCCCATATAATGCCCCATACCTCCATACATAAAAAAAAAAAATCAAATGCTCACCTCACTGCTCACCAGCTGTGGAGAGGTAAGTATTGTGCCGGCCGTGGTCCAGGGCAAGCATTGGGGGGGGGGGCAAGGCCCACTAGCTGGCGCTGGCACCACTCTCCTCTGCTCACTGGTCCCATAGCACGCCAGGGTGCCCGACAGCAAGTGGGCCCCTCGCCTACTCAGGGCCCCGGCACTTGCCTGGGTGTGCTGGGTGCTAGCGCCAGGTCTGCCCAGCGTCCGGTTTGTATCCTCCCAACATCATATCAGTGTAAATCATCTGGGACATAATATGGGGGGAGAAGTTTTTGCATCTGTAACTTTTTTCCTGCATCTTCGATAAATCAGTATTATTTCTTATTCTTTTATAGAGCGTGATGGATTCATTGGTTCCGGCGAGAAAGCCGCATATGAGCGACTATGAAACTTCCAAACTCATCAGCAGTGGAAATTTTGGGTGAGATTTCTGTTGCCATAATCCACATTTCTCAGGGTTCCCTATGACAATGCTTCTGCCCCTGCACTCTGCCATTCAGTGTTATCATAGGGAAATTATATGATCTGTAGCAAATCAAACTGTAAGGAAAGCGATTTAAATAATATAATTACATATAATATAATATATAATAATATAATATTATTACATTCGCCTGTGCTAGACCCTCATCTGTTCTTATGCTGCCTCCTCCACCTGAGCTTTTCTGCTCTCCACTCTGATCTTTGTTTTGATGGGGGGGCTCCATTATGAAGCTGATCAGAGAAGTTGGCTACACATGGTCACATGAAGGGTGACACTATATTGACGTCAATGACATCTACACCCTCCACCATGACCATGTGGGCCCAATCACTGGCCTCAGCAGCAGAAGAGAGCCCTGGAGCACATTCATTTTGGACCAATTTTATTTGCACTAAATTGTATTTGGTCAGTTATAGCGAATCTGCCCAAAGAGAATTTCGATAGATTCTCGTATCTATAATGTGACCTGGGTGATGGCTCCGGCAGAAGTGGCATTGTGGAGACCTCCAATAGGTGATCTATGTAGTGCTATTTTATGTATTTCTAGATGTGGATTTATAGTGGCGGCCAGACTTCTAGTATTAAACATATGCAAATTGTCTCTTCAGAGAGGAAGCAAACTAGAACTCCACCTAAGTAGCAATCCTAAAAGTCAATATCGACCTTTTAACAAGCCTTGTCACATGACTTAGGATAATAGCCAAAACCAAAATCTCAATTTGTAGGAACTGTGTTCTGGGGTACTGCCCCTCTTCAGTGCAAAGTGTGAATGGTTTGACTGGGTGAGAGGTGTCTGACCGGTATCCAAGGGGTTGACGTTTCTCCTTGCGGACATGAGGAGACTTTTAAGCCGCAATGCTCCTCTGGGAAATAGGATTGCTACTTCCTATAGGGGGCACTAGGGTGCTAGTTCTCATCCTCTCTGAAAAGAGACAATTTGCGTATTTCCCAGAAGAGCATTGCAGCTTAAAATCTCCTCACCTTAACATGCTTAACATGGCTTTTTCCGCAAGGAGAAACGTTACCGCTTGGATCCCGGTCAGATGCCTCTCACCCAGCCAAACCATATCTCACACTTTGCACTGATGAGTGCTTGTACCCCAAAACATAGTGTCCGAAAATTGAGATTTTGGTTATGGCTATTATTCCATGTCATGTGATAAGGCTCGTTAAAGGGTCGATATTGACTTTTAGGATTACTACTTCCTATAAGGGGCACTAGAGTTCTAGTTCTCTTCCTCTCTGAAGAGACAATTTGCATATTTCCCAGAGGATCATTGAGGCTTAAAAGTCTCCTCACCTTGACAAGCTTAACATGTCACTCTCCGCAAGGAGAAATGTTACCCCTTGGATACCAGTATTAAACATATAATGATTTCTATAGATGGATTATTAATAAGGATTTATTATAACCGATGGATTCTCCTTCTCTCCAGGGCCGTCTACTTAGTGCATCATAAAGACTCACACCAGACCTTTGCTATGAAGAAAATGGCTAAGCGGAACCTAAATACTGCACAGAGATTGGAATGGGCCTTTCTGGAGAGGGACATCTTAACATTTGCTGATTGTCCCTTTGTGGTCTCCATGCTCTGCTCCTTTCCAACTAGATCTCACCTGTGTATGGTCATGGAGTATGTAGGAGGTAAGACACATCTATTGTATTATATTCAGCCCATGTCTGCTTTCATCTTATCACTGCTCATATCATTAGGACATTGTTGGTTACATCCCCACAGAGCATTTACTATAGGTTATCTATTACCAAGATGCTCGTAAATTTATTGATCTTGGTGCAGGGGCGCTATGGGGCTCATCAGTCGGAGGGGGTCTGTCGACGCTCGGCAGTGGGCAGCATCCCTCCACCTGTCATCACAATTTCAGCGGTATTTGCTTCTTCAAGGAGGTGGGGCTGGTGGGGGCAAAAATACTGAGTAGGTGGCTAGTAGGGGCCAAAATACTGAAAGGGGGCCGTATGACTAGATATGGGGGGACTGTGAATGCTGAGTGGAGGTCATCATATTAAGTGGGGTGCTGTGGGGGTCCTCACTCTATATGGAGGCCCCCATTCTGTGTGGGGACATCATACTGAGTGGGGAGTTATGCGGACCATTATATTGTGTGAGGGACTGTGGGAACCATTATCCTGAGTGGGAGGGTTGCTGTGGGTGCCATCACACCGAGTAGGGGGTTGTGGCTGGCCTCCTTCTAAGTGGTGGCCTACTTAGGAGGATTCACTGTGGGGATACCATACTCATTGAGTGTGGGTGTGGGCATTTTTGGGAGCATTATACTCTAAAATGGCCATAAAAGTTGTATTGCTGGTGAGAACACCAAGCTGCTTCAACAGGGATATAAATATATTTCTTTTTTATTTTTTAGGGTGGGGGGCAATTACAACTTTTGATATGGGGTCTTGTGATTTCTATGTACGCCACTATCTGTGTGATCTCCCCAGGATGTTTCCGCTCACTGCTCATTATACATCATGGCTATCTGCTCGTGGTATATCATGGTTATCTTCAGTATAAACCCCTCACCGGTCATATTTCCTTTCTTCTATAGGTGGAGACTGTGGGACCCTTCTAAGCACCAGGGGTCCTTTCTCTGTCCCCATGGCCCGCTTGTACTTTGCAGAGGCGGTACTTGCCGTGGAATACCTGCATAGTTACGGTGTGGTGCACAGAGACCTGAAGCCGGAAAAGTAAGTGCCCCCGTAGTATATTAAAGTGGGGAAAGTTGTCATTTATTATCATTCAGTCTGTGAGGCTAAAACCATCTTCTCTTTTGCAGCCTCCTGATTACATCTACTGGACATATTAAAGTTACCGATTTTGGGATTTCAAAACTTGGTCTAATGATACCGAAAACCAACACCTACAAGGAATTAGCAGTGGACATCTCCAGAGAGTTCCAGGACCGTGAGGTCAGCATCACCTACAAGAACTTAGCTTGTTATTTGCAAATCTCATCACACTATTGTCTCTTCTCTACGTTCTTCCTTTCTAGAGAACTTTTCCACTAATATTTTATCTTCTGCATTGTGTTTTAACGATGATATCTTGTCATAATAATTGTTTCATCGATTCTCATCTCTATGTTCTGTTGGTTTCCAGTTCTGTGGCACCCCATGTTACATAGCCCCAGAGATCATCCTGAAAGAAGGCTATGGAAGACCTGTTGACTGGTGGTCATTGGGGATCATCCTGTATAAATTCCTGCTGGGATGTGTACCATTTGATGCTGATTCCCTCACTGAGCTTTATAAAAGGGTTGTCATTGGTGAGTAGAATAATCCGATCATTGCGTTGATTGGTTACATTTGTTTAGTTATTTCCTTTGCTTTATGTTACAGTCCAGTAAAGAGGTTTTATTTTCTGTAATTTTCTATGTAACAGGAGAACTAATTTGGAATTGTGATCGCGCTCCACCCCTGGATGCTCAGAATCTCATCACTGAGCTGCTCAGAAGAAATCCTGTGCGTAGACTTGGGACAGGTAACAGATATACTAGTATTAATATTCCCTTATTAGACCAAGGACATATCGCTCATGTCCATGAAGATCAGCATTTCTCTATCAGCTCATCTACTGTATTTCTAGTTCTCCACACTAAGACTTTCAGTTTATTTCCTTCATGTCGGCTCAGTTTTGTCATTAGTTCAGATTACGATAAACTGTTCAGATATGGAGCCATCCCTGACTATGTCCGCATCACTTTTGTTTTTCTTTTTCTAGGAGGAGCATTTGAGATCAAGGTTCATCCATTCCTGAGTGACTTGGACTTTGACAACATTCTGAGCCAGGAGCTGGAGTATGTTCCTCAGCTTGTTTCAGACGCAGACACCAGCTTATTTATTAGTAAGTAGAAGGAGACATCATCTAGACTAAGCGACTGTTTGTCTCATCTTCCCTAATATGTGATCATCTGTTCCCATTAATATTAGTGATAAATAGTGACTGTGTTATACTGACAACCTCTAATAATACTTCATTACCTATTTCTTGTAGATCATTCTGATATAAACAAACATCTGGTCTCAAAGGATGAGGAAGGCACAAGTGAGAACAATGAGAGCCTTGACTTCCAAAATTTTACGTCATCTTCTGAAAAGCTTTGTAAAGTAAGTATGTGATTAATAAATCCAAAATATGTAAAAAAAAAAAAAAAAAACTCTAAAAGTACATAAATAAAATATTTTATATCTTATTTTTATCCGTATTTAGCTCTGTACCATCGCTACCAGGATGGTGAACAATGAGGATCCCAATGCCCCTCCAGAGTATACACAAGAAACCAACACAAACATCTCAGAAATGTGAGTAGATTAGAAAGGGTCATTACTGGGAGTTCCAGGCTGATCTATGTACACAACACCAAATATAGGACATAAAAAACAGAATATCAAATGCAGCATTCACCGCTTCATGGTTAACGGTCATTGTACTTTTGGCTTCAGAAAATGCAGAAGATAACAGCCCATAATTGTGGCAGGTCATGCATTTTTAGCACTGCCTACTCTGTAGGAGAGCTGTAGTATTACTTGCCAGCCATTCTTGGTAGTTGTGTTCTGATCCATGGAAGGTAGTTTTGAGCAGAAAACCTTCCCCACTATGACAGTCATATGTCCTATTAGGCCTTATAGTCAGTGTTCTTATAGTGAGACAACCCATTTTATACTGTGTTTACTTACGATTTACATGTTTTTCTTCTTCAAACAGGCAGAAAGAATCTGTTCCTGTATGTAATACAGACGATGCTGTTACCATCTTGCCACCCTCGTCCCCATTGCCAGGTATGTACATGTCTACAGCACCAACAATGTGAATGTTGACTTCAAGGCTCAAATATTTCCACATGGTTTTTCTGGTCTACTATGTTATCCATGTTTCATGGATCTCAGCTATGTTGACCATGGGTTCGTACTGTATCCCTATTTCCCTAATTTTGTACAGGAGTTTTTTTTCATGTATTCTGTATATTACGTTGTATCATCTAGTAACCTAGTGAGATATAGCGACTGTGTTATACTGACACCCTCTAACAATCCTTCCTTACCTATGTCTTGTAGATCACTCTGATGAAAACAACCATCTGATCTCAGAGGATAAGGAGGGCACAAGTGAGGACGATGAGAACTTTATCTTCCGAATATTTGCATCATCATCTTCTGAGAGGCTTTCTAAAGTAAGTATGTGATCGATAAATCCAAAATATGTACAAAAAAGGATCTACAAAATTAAAAAGTATGTATATTTAATAACTTATTGTTATCAACATTTAGCACTCTACCACCACTAACGGGATGGTGAACAACGAGGATCCCAAGGCCCCTCCAGAGTGTACACCAGAATCCAACACAAACATCTCAGAAATGTGAGTAGATTATGGGGTCATTACTGGGAGCTCCAGGCTGATATATGTGCACAACATCAAATATAGGACATAAATACCATAATATCAAATGCAGCATCCACCGCCCCATGGTTATGGGTCATTGTGCTTTCAGCTTTCGGAATTGTTGGAGATAACAGCCCATAATTGTGGCCGGTCATGCACTTTTAGTGCTGCCCTCACTGTAGGAGAGATGTAGTATGAAATGCCGGCCATTCTTAGTAGTTGTTTTCCTCTCAGCTCTCTATAAAAGGTAGTCTTGAGCAGAAGACCTTCCCCACTATGACAGTCATATGTCCTACTAGTCCTTATAGTCGGTGTTCTTCTAGTGAGACAACCCCTTTTATATGGAGTTTACTTGAGATTTACATGTTTTTCTTCTTCAAACAGGCAGAAAGTATCTGTTCCTGTATGTAATACAGACGATGCTGTTACCATCTTGCCACCCTCGTCCCCATTGCCAGGTATGTACATGTCTACAGCACCAGCAATGTGAATGTTGACTTCAAGGCTCAAATATTCCCACATGGTTTTTATACAATACTATAGGTCTCTTATGTTATCCATATTATGACAAAGCAGATCCTATAAGAATATATTGTTATTGATTTTTTTTTTTAATTTTTCATCAGAATTTCCATCTCATGAAGAAAGAAAATCGGCAATAAATCTGAGTATGGAGCAACAAAACTCAGAAAATGGAAAAAATGGGAAAAAGAGACGAGGTAAGTGTGAGAATCAACTCCATGTTGTGTGATGTCAGTGAGAATAATTCATGTGGAGTAGATGTCATCTGTCAGTGATGGGATTGTCACATGTATGATTACTGACAATGACCCCTGACCTCTGTATGATAATATTCCTCTGCCGTCCGGCCACAGTGACTGCACAGCATTATCATGTAATATGGAGTGCCATCACTTACATTATATTTATTTCTCTTGTCATAGGTTCCATCTTCCGCCGGATCTTATCATCCTGCCGGCGTGGATTATCCAGGGCTGCTCGCGCATTTGCATGCTGTCACTGTTGCCCTAAAACCATCTAAAAGACGGGACACCTAAGCATCCAGCGCCCTGAAGTCCAGCAGATCCACCATCACTGCTGGAGCTGTATAGAAGGACCTTCACCATCTACCTGTGGCCTTCTGACTGGTCAACCTGGACAAGTTTCAGTAACGCCTCTGTCATCGGGCTCCGCGGTATTCATACTGCTCGTCTGACTTGTCATTTACTGATCACCTGGTATCTGACCTCGGCTATCTTCCTGACTTTGATTTAGTCTATTGATAATGTTCACGATTTTATTCATCCCATTATTAATTAAAAAAAAGTAAAATCTGTTACTGTTGCTCTGATTCCTTTTTGTCTTGAATTCACAAATACTTGTAACTCACTAATTGCTCTTCTTCTCACTAAATGTATTTCTCATTATCCTTAATGCAGCAGTCAGTCTTATATTTCTGTCCAGCAGTTACACTGGTGCCTCCACCCTGTACCAGTCATTACACTCATCCACAAACCTCTCCACACTGCTGCACAGTCCTGCATCTCTACCATATCTACACTCCAATGAGCTAAGATTAACATCCTCCATAATCAGGACCTCCCACTCCCATGTCCAAGACATTTTCTCTGCTGCACCAGCTCTCAGGAGTGCACTACTGCAGGCAATCAGGTTCATTCCCACTATCAGAGATTTTAAGTGTGCAGTAGAAACAGATTATTTGTGGCAGGACTATCAAATCACCTCACTATTCTAAGTTTTTCCTACAGCACTCAGTAGCACTTAATATTTGTACATATACAGATAATGGTTGGTGACTGGTTCATGCAGCCTTAATTCCACAAAGATAGAAATAAAAGGTCAACATGTTTCATACATCCAAACCATCCTTAATCATGGCAGAAAAACATAATTTTAACTTCCCACTATGAATATTTGGTGAGATATCACAGCTGTGTATTTTCACAGCACAAAGAACGCATCTTACAGATCAGCAAATCACAGTGTGCTGACGCTTAGTGTTGTAGTTTTGAACACCATTCATTTTATCATATAATGTGTTGAAAAATGAGAAAAAATGCCAGGTTTGGGTTCCTTCATTTTACAGTGTGTATTGTGCTGTAAAAACAAACTGACAAAATGATTCAGAGTCAGTAGTACGATTACTGTGATACCAAACTTATAAGGTTATATATATATATATATATATATATATATATATATATATATATACAGTGTTTAGCATAAATCAGTACACCCAAATAGATTTGTCAGCAAACCTGTAGTTTCCTTTCAGAATCATCATTTTATATGGGATACCATACTACAAAATACTCTCGCTAATTTGAGCCATTGAATGCAAACAAGATTTGGTATTTTGCAGACCCCAAAAAAGTAATTTTCTTAACAAACTCATTCAAGATCATGTTTCAAAAATGAGAACATCCCAGTAACAGTCTTAAGAGAAAAGCTAAGTTTAGACAACAAAATTCTAATTAACAAGAACTGAACCACAGGTAAGTGTAATTATTCATTAAACAGATGTCCAGCAGACAGGTGTCTGTAAAAGGAAGTTACTTAATAAAGAAAACTCCTTCCCATTTCATGCTATCAGCAATGGCACCACATAGAAGGGAAATGTCACAAAACCTGAGAAAGAAAATAATTTCTTTGCAATAAATGTGAAGTCTACAAGAAGATCAGCAAAACTTTACTTATCAGTCAGAATACTGTAGCAAAAGTGATGCAAAACTATAACAAAGATGGAACTGCAACCATCTTACAGAGACATCCAGGCCGACTATGGAAGTTAACACCTAAACAAAAGCGTCCTCTGATGAGAAGGGTAAGTGGCACCACATAGAAGAGAAATGTCACAAGACATTTCTGAGAAAGAAAATAATTTCTTTACAAAAAATGTGAAGTCTACAAGAAGATCAGCAAAGCTTTTCTTATCAGTCAGATGGAAGTTAACATCTAAACAAAAGCATCTTCTGATGAGAAGAAAATCGACAGGCAAATTCATTTCTATTAGCTGAAGAAGTAGAAAGCCAAACCAGGGCGAGTGTTTTCCATGACACGACACGGTGTACACTGCAAATGAATGGCATTCATGAGTGTCCTCCACAAAGGAAGCCTCTCTCCCTTAAAGCCCATGAACAATAAAAGTCCGTCTACAATTTGCCAGGGTCCATGCTTAAAACTATGAGGACTACCGGGACTCTATACTGTGTATGTGCATCTTATGTGTATGTCCGTATTTTATGTTTGTGTGCACTATGTATATGCATACGTTAAAATGTGTATAGAGTATTAGCATGTGCAAATTTTATATGTGTGCCTAATATAAATATACATGGAAATGTATATGTAGGTGGTGCCTGATGGAGGGTGGGGGGCCCAGATCAGAAGTCCTGATTAAGGGCCCTTCACTGTCATTGTCTGCCCCTTATATAAACAGTAAAATCTCCTTTAATAACTGGACTTCCATTGGGGTGGACTTCTCATAGATGGCCAGTATGCATACTATATTGTGAATCTGGGCATCTCTCACAGAAAATCTGATCTGGATATGAGGGTGGTCTTCTATAAGCGGTGATGTTTTGGAGAGATTTAGGGAAAAGTCCCAATGCTTATCCATCGATCTGGTAATTTGAGTAAAATATTTGTGTTGATAACTGATCACAAAGTCACAAAATATGTAAGATTTGGCATAACCTGGTTCATTTTTCAAAAAGTTATGCTCAATTTTTTTAGCACCAAGTTTTGTTGCTTTTTTGTAGAATTACACTAACTTAGTATATTGTGTGAGAATTAAATGAATTATGAATTAGTTGGCGCATTTTACCACACTCTGGGGGTCCCTGACAGTCCTTCTTTACCGGCCCTGTAGTGATGCCAATGTAAACTTCCAAGTGACCGCGCAGTCAATCACTGTCACGAATGCAGGACAACCTATGATTAGCTAATTTTTGGGAAATCCTTATAACAAAAGGGGATTGAAAATATTTCCAATAATTTTAAAAGCATTAAAAAAAAACAGACCCAATACTTATAATTAGTTTGTTGAAAGTAGTCTAATTAAAGGGAGCTGAAAGGATTAGAGATTATGAACCCGATTCACCAGTGTTTTGCCAGAAAACTGGCATAAAGCTCTTGAAAAGTTGCAAAGTTTTGTGACTTTTCCCATTTTCACATAATTTTAACTTCTTTAAAGCCCAAGACGTACTGATACGTATCTGCGCCCTGGGACTTAAGAGCCTGATACGTATTAGTACATCTTTGCGATCGCGCCCGCACACAGGCTGTGCGGGCGTGATCGCCGCCGGGTGTCAACTGATTGTCACAGCTGACACCCGGTGCTATGTGCTGGGAGAGGTCCCGCACATTAACCCCCGCAATGCTGCGATCGAAGTCGTTCGCAGCATTGCGGGGGCAAGGGGAGGTGATCGGGATAGTCACCTCTCCTGCCGGCGTCCAGCAATGTGTGCTGCGGCTTCCCGGATGTTGCCATGATGACCCGATTCACTGAGGGGTGCAGTTTTAAGAATGGTGTCACTTTTGGGTATTTTCAGTCATAAAGACCCCTCAAAGTGACTTCAAATGTGATGTGGTCCCTAATAAAATGGTTTTGTAAATTTTGCTGGAAAAATGAGAAATCGCTGGTCAATTTTAACCCTTATAGCTCCCTAATAAAAATAAATTTGGGTTCCAAAATTGTGCTGATGTAAAGTAGACATATGGGAAATGTTATTTATTAACTTTTTTTGTGTGACATATCTCTCCGATTTAAGGGCATAAAAATTCAAATTTTGAAAATTGCTAAATTTTCAAAATTTTCGCCAAATATCTGTTTTTTTCACAAATAAACACAAGTGATATCGAAGAAATGTTACCACAATCATAAAGTACAATATGTCATGAAAAAATATTCTCAGAACCAGGGGGATCCGTTGAAGCGTTCCAGAGTAATTACCTCATAAAGTGACAGTGGTCAGAATTGTAAAAATTGGCCTTCTCATTAACGTGCAAACCACTTTGGGTTGTAAAGGGGTTAAGGACTCTACCTGCATATACAGTCATGGCGGAAAGTGCTGGCACCCTTGAAATTGTTTCAGAAAATTACACATGTTTTATTACACGCATGTTTATTTCCTTTGTGTTTATTGGAACAACACAAAAAAACTGAGAAAAAAAAGGCAAATTGGACATAATTTCACACAAAACTCCAAAAATGGGCCGGAATACATATATATATTTTTGATGGGACAACACTGAAGATGCGACACTTTGATACAATGTACAGTAGTCAGTGTACAGCTTGTTTAACTGTAAATTTGGTGTGCCTGCAAAATAACTCAACACACAGCCATTAATGTCTAAACCGCTGGCAACAAAAGTGAGTACACCCCTAAGTGTGTTCTCAGCTGATGTTATTTGTTGGTTTTTCTTTGCATCCCGAACAATTTTCTTGGCAGTTGTGGCTGAAATTTTTGTTGGTCTACCTGACTGTGGTTTGGTTTTTACAGAGCATCTGATTTTCCATTTGTTAATCACAGTTTGAACACTGCAGACTGGCATTATCAATTCCTGGGATATCTTTCTGTATCCCTTTCCTGTGTTATACTCTTTTTGCCTCCCTTTCCTGTGTTATACAGTTCAACTACCTTTTCCCGTAGATCCGTTGATAATTCTTTTGCTTTCTCCATCTCAAAATCCAGAAACGTCAGTGGCTAGATCCCAGAAACTCACTCAGCTTTATGCACACACACTGATTTACAAGCAAACAGGTCATAGGTGAGGATGTTACCTTTAGTAGCCATTCAAACCCATTTGTGTCAAATTCTGTGCATGTTATCAGGCCAAAATCACCAGGGTATGTGAACTTTTTGATCAGGATTATTTGGATGTTTTTGGTTGTCATTAGTGATGAGCGAGCACTAAAATGCTCGAGTACTCGTTGCTCGGGTCGAGCAAATTGAAATACTCGGTTGCTCAACCCGAGCAATGAGCCCAATATAAGTCTAGGGGAACTTGAGCATTTTTCAGGTGGCTCCCCACGGCGGTCTGCAGAGGGCCTAAAAATTGCCCAAATCGATGGGAACTGTGCTCAAATTACATGGGAACAGCATGGGGAAGACCCCTGGAAGCATCTCTGACTCCCAGATCACTGCTGTCAACAACGTCGCCAGAGTATTACACCACTTTTACGGCGTAAGGAACATCCTTTCCAGGGTGATGACTTGTATTTAAGGCAAAATAAATAAACAAAAACAAAAATACTCCTACACACCTTGGGCTATGTTCACACGTAGCATTTTTGACACGTTTTTGCACTTTTGCCTTGCTTTCAACCAAGACAAATGCATTCACCAGGAAATGTCATTTTAACATTTTACAACCTTATCTTGCCATGTGGTGTGTGACACATCATCAGACACATGCATACAGTGCTGAAAAGACATGGGAACAGCAAGGGGAAGACCTCTGGAAACATCTCTGACTCCCAGGTCACTGCCTAAATGTGTGCCCATCATAAGTGATCCTTGGCACATGCGAAGATGCCTCCCGCCATGCACCTGTCGTTGCAGACTTGCAACAATCACCGTCCACGTCCTTGTCCCACCGCAATGTTCAGTTGTCCCTACCCCATTCCTTGGAATGCAAGCACAAGAATGCCGGCAGCCACCCACCCACAGGCTGCAATACTATACTGCCAAATTTTTGACAGCTGCTTGCACTTGAAATGTGGCCTTTTAGGCTCGTGGAGGCGGAAGCTTTTCATAACCCCATGCCGGCGGCAGCCGGGTGTCCATACTCGGTCCCCAGCCGCCACTATATTTCCCGGTATCGCCTCCGCCTTCCACAAGCACGGGTCCCATAACATTACCCGTGCCCTCCCCAGTGCACTTACTGGGAAGGACCGCCTAACCACAAACACGTGGACAGGTGAATGTGGCCAGGGACGATATGGAGCCAGTCCGCAACTTTTTTTGCTAAGAGTTGTATTTAGCTCGGTGAAAGGACTGGCATAGAGGGAAACCGTATCTACCCTGCGTGTCATTTCTCCCAGAAAATCCTGTAATTGAGCTTGTTGCAGTAGCAATGGCAGCCCATCCAACATCAAATCGCACTTGTCGGTGGTGCTTTGACACACACACATCTTTCTTTGCGCATTTAATTTCTTGAATACAGAGTTGGAAAATGGCCTGATCTGTAATGCGTTTTGAGAAATAACATGCATAAGCATGGCCGATCCGCATTAAAAAAGCAGCCATAGAGTGTCCAGGAACCTTCCCCCACACTTTTCTTAGCCAGGGCTGCTTTTAGCAGGGTTGGACGGGCCCACCAGAGAACCGGAGGCTCCTCCGGCGGGCCCTGGCTTCTCCTTCAGGAGAGTTCATAGTGCCGAGGTGAGGCCATGATGATGATAGAGGCCATCATCTGCTTAGTTTTCTGTTACTTGGAATGCAATTGCAAGTATGCAGCCAGCCACCCACCCACCCACAGGCCGCAACACTAATCTGACAGATTTCTGGGCAGTTCTTTGCACTTGAAATATGGCCTTTTAAGCTTGTGGAGGTGGAAGCTTTTCACAACCTTATGCAGGCGGCGGCCAGGTGTCCATACTCGGTCCCCAGCCGCCACTATTTTTCCCGGTATCGCCTTCGCCTTCCACAAGCACGGGTCCCACAACATTACCCATGCCCTACCCAGTGCACTTACTAAGAAGGACTGCCTAACCACAAACACGTGGACAGGTGAATGTGGCCAGGGACGGTATGGAGCCAGTCCACAACTTTTTTTGATAAGAGTTGTATTTAGCTCAGTGAAAGGACTTGCATAGAGGGAAACCGTATCTACCCTGCGTGTCATTTCTCCCAGGAAGTCCTCTAAAGCTGTTTGCACTTGAAATGTGGCCTGAACATTACTGCTGGTACTTTTCTGTGGGAATGTTCCTGCCTCCTACCAGCCTGGAATATTTCCAGCAAACTATGGTACAACACCATGGTATTAGCACTGCCCCCAGTACCAGTAGCAAAGCCATCCTCAATTTCCTTCTCTGGAATTTTATTTGGTAGACTGAGTGGCTGCCCAAATACATTTTCTCACAAAGGAGCTGATGATAGAGTGGCAGTAGGTTCAAGTTTCTCCAGCCTGTTAGATATTAGAGGGTGAACGGCAGCACATTGGATCAGTGGTTAGCACTGAAGTCTTGCAGTACTGGGATCCTGGGTTCAAATCCCAGCAAGTACAACATCTGCAAGAAATTTGTATGCTCTCCCCATGTTTGCATGTGTTTCCACCTCAGTAAAAATAGAGTGTCCTGGAATCTTCCCACACACTTTTCTTAGCCGGGACTGCTTCTCGGCTGGGTTGGAAAGTCCCACCAGAGAATTCTCTGGTGTGCCTTGGCTTCTACCTCAGTAGAGTTCATGATAGCGCTAACTTTGCAGCTGCTATGGGGCTCTTGAGCGGGTGAGAAAGGTTAGCCCTCAGAAACAAATCCTCTGGTGGGCACAATGTTTTTCAATCTGAAACAGCTTCTCAGTGGGAGTTGTATTTCACCACAGCCATATTCTTTAGCTCTGTGAAAGGACTGGAATAGAGGGAAACCGTATCTACCCCGGTTGTCATTTCTCCGTCACCAGGTTCCGCCCATTGTAACACACGACCATGCCTGGCTGTATGTTCAGCGGTGAGAGCCACAGATCAAGCTGCTGTGTTACAGCTTTCAACAACTATGCAGCGCTGGGCGGTTTGTCAATTAAGCATTAAGCATGTTATCTTCAGCACAGCCTGTTGATGTTTGGCCAAGGCAGTGCTGCAGTGCTGTCAGCTTCTGACTGATGTGGTCATTTCGGAGATGGAGGAGGAGGTGCATGAGCTGAACAATGTGATTACATTGAGGTTAAATTGGTGATGCTGTTTTTTGTACTAAAGAAAGATCCTATTGTTAACCTAATACCCCTTTGAAGAGACATAGAGGAGGGTCTCAGTAAAAAAAATTTTCCCATTATAAAGGAGCGGGTCTTCTATAGTGGTAATGCCCATGCTGTGACTGCAAGGGTGGCCAAAATTTTTGAAAAAAAACACTAACAATTTAAAGACACAAAGAGCATGGCCACAGTAACAAGGTACGACATGTTCCCATTAGAAAGGAGAGGGTCTGCTATACAGTTATAGGGTATGCAGTGAATCCAACGGCTGACAAATTTTAATGAAAAACCCCAATAAGAATTTAAAGACACACAGAGCAGGGCCACAGTAACAAGGTACGACATGTTCCCATTAGAAAGTAGAGGGTCGGCTATACTGTTATAGGGTATGCAGTGAGTCCAACGGCTGACAGATTTTAGGAAAATCCCCACTAAGAATTTAAAGACACACAGAGCAGGGCCACAGTAACAAGATATGACATGTTCCCATTAGAAAGGAGAGGGTCTGCTATACAGTTATAGGGTATGCAGTGAGTCCAACGGCTGACCAAGTTTAGGAAAAACCCACTAAGAATTTAAAGACACATAGACCAGGCCACAGTAATGACAAATTCCCATTAGAAAGGAGAGAGTCTCCCATAGTGTTGGACTATGCAGTGACTGCAAGGGCTGCCAAAAATTTGGAGGCACTTCAATGGCCCTTGGAAGAGACGTGGAGGAGCGCATCATAAAATTTTTTTACCTTTAGAAAGGAGTGGGCCTCCTATACTTGTAATGCCATGCACTAAATGTATGGTCTGACAAACATTTACTCCTGGGGGGTATACATGAACATACTGTATAAAAAATTTTTTTTACGGGCATCATAAAAATGTAGCGCCCCGAGGGCTCGGCCGCTACAGGGGTATTGCACCTCTGCCAGAGGTGTGATATTCCACTCCCGGGTAAGGATGGAGTATGGACCAGGGTTCAGTTAGCTGCATACAGCACACTCACCCCATTTCCGAGGGACAGCTCAACGGTGCTCCCATTAGACAGAAATGCAGGCACGACAGACCATGTCCCTGGCTGGAGTGGGGAGGGGGTAAGAATACCCAGTGATGTAGGAGCAGATAGGGGTTGGTTTCTGAGCGTAGATAGGAGCCCATTGTTTGCTGGTCACCTGGGCTCATGTTCCAGAGGGAGGTATAAAAGGTGGGCACCATCTTAGAACAGTGTTCAGTCAGAGAGAAGAAGTGACAGAGTGGAGGCCTCTGCAAGTGGCTCTGCTCCGTAGGCGGGCCTAGCCTCTGAGGCCCAGCCAGCACAGAGAGAAGAGAAAAAGAGAAGTTCAGTGAGTGGAGTAAGAGAAGGAGTTCAGCCAGAGAGGGCTGACAGGGAGCTGTGGCTCAGTCTGGGCCCAGCTCCACGAGGCAGGCCTAGGGTGAAGGCCAGGATCAGAAAGGAACAAGAACAGAAAGGAACAGAAAAGAAAGAGAGAGAGAGAAACAGAAGGGCTCAGGAACAAGACGGCAGAAGGGACCCTAAGAACCCACGAGAATACAGGGTGAAGGGTCAGGCAGATTAAGGGTACCGGATCCCAAGTTGGTGGAGGAGAAACAGCCCTCAGCCAAAGACCGGAGGTCGTGATCATTTATTGGTGCGACACCTCATCAAACCTGCTAGGAAGGCACCATATAGGACAGCGGGGAACGGGAACCACGTTTACCCGCACAAGTCCGCGGCAGCTGGACAAAAGTGGGTCACTGGTGAGGCAGGCCAGAGAAAGGATTGAAGGGGGTCCTATGCCATGCTCCTGAACTGCCTGGGGTTGACCGAGCCCCTCACCTGGTGGACGCAGCATGGCTCGGGCGGTCATTGCTGACAGAAGTGACCCGGAGTACATGAACTGTGAGTAAAAGACATTGGACTGCAGTACGTTGTCTGTGTACTCTTTCGCTCCTCCAGCACTAACGGCACTGGGACTCTCTGCACCATCACCCCCACCATCCACTACACTGCCCTGGGGCTGCACTCGTCCCGTGGGGAGTCACACTACCTCAGCTGCATACATCATCAGCCCCAGCGGTCTGCCTTGCAGCGGCGGTTCATAAATAACCGCAATCCACGGGTGGCGTAGTCGGACATCACTTAGGACTGCTAAAGGACTACCACTGGTCTGACCACCCTGAGCCACGGAACCGGGTCGCCACTACTACCCCCACCGTCTCCCTATTGCCCGGCTCCGAGTGCCCAACGGCCCAGGGGCGAGTCAAACACTCTTTAAAAAATTATGTGGGTGTTGCATCATGGACCATGGTCACCCTGGTGATATGGTGGTGGAGGATGAGGAGAAGGAGGAGGACAAGAGCAAATAGCCAAAATCAGGAAGCGTATACCCATGTGTGGGTGTGAAAAGGTGCATGGGAATACACCTCCCAAGAAAAGACACTGGATTTGAGTTTATGTTACGCTGCTATCATTCGGTGGTGTTGAGAAGTCTGGCCCAATCCAGCCCTTGTTCATTTTTATAAGAGTCAGCCCGTCAGCATTTTCAGTTGACAGGAGGATTCGCTTATCAGTTATAATTCCACCAGCGGCACTAAAAACCCGATCTGATAAAACGCTGGCAGCAGGGCAGGCCAGGACCTCCAAGGCATAGAGAGCCAGTTCATTCCACATATCTAGCTTGGATACCCAATATTTATAAGGCACAGAGGAATCACGGAGGACGTTGGTACGGTACGGCAAGGTACTCCCTCAGCATCTTACCAAACTTTGCACTCCTTGTGAGAGTACCCTGCGCCTCAGGGCCTGTGCAATGGGAGGGTCTGAGAAAACTCTCCCAGAACTTTGACAGTGTTCCCCTGCCTCTGCTGGATTGAAGTTGTGTCTCTCTCGCCTGTACTCCTTGGTTGTCGAACGAAGTGTGCCCTCTGCCTCCAGCGTTTTCAGATGGGAATTTTTTTAATAGTTCCGCAACAAGGGCCTTCTGGTACTGCCTCATTTTTGTACACCTGTCCGCCTCAGCAAAAAGAGATATAAAGTTCTCCTTGTAGAGTGGGTCTAGAAGTGTCACCAACCAGTAATCACCTAAAATTTTGAGAATGCTAGGGTCATGGGAAAGGCAGCATAACTGTCACGCTGTCTCTGTATACTGGAGGTAGGGGGCCTAAGCTGACCCTAAGCTGGGGCCCTGACTAATCCCTCAACCTGGAGGTACTGTTAAAGGTACAGAGGTCCAGGCCGCCAGCGTAACCCCTACCTCCTGAGGATCCCTGCACCTAAGTAATCTAGTCCTGAGAAGGACCCCGATCACAACAAAAGGGGACAAGTAATAATATGCCCACACACAGTACTTAGAAGAACGAGACAGTACAAGGGAAAAACCAAAACCACCTTGCATACAAAAACTACACAACTACAACAGAGGGAACACCAACGGGAAAGGAGATAAATGATAAAGCGAGGAAGGGAAAAAACTCTCCGAATATACTTATCTCTGAAACTCCAAATACCACGATCCGCTCTGTTAGTCTGCATGAAATGCTTTCACCGACACTTTCCTAACAGTCCGGCAGGCATTTGAAGGAGTCTCACTACAGCAGCATTGATTGCAGCTGGGCGAGGCTGGACCTCGTCTAGCACATAGAGAGAGAGAATTAACTCCCTCACTGCCGAAAAACACAAAGCACCAAAAAGTCAGCTGCGAGAAGTCAGGCTGTGTAATCGTGACGATCTTCGTGGCGACACACCCGTGACAGTACCCCCCCTTCTACGAGGGGCCTCCGGACCCTCAGGGCCAGGTTTATCCGGGTGAGTCGTGTGGAAGGCCCGAACTAATCGGTCCGTGTTAATATCCGACGGAGGAACCCACATCCTCTCCTCAGGACCATACCCTTTCCAATGAACCAGGTACTGAAGGGACCGGCGATTAAAGCGTGAATCGATGACCCTCGATACCTGGAACTCCAAGTAACCATTGACCACCACTGGAGGGGGAGGTAAAGGTGACGGTACCACCGGCGCCACATACCTCTTAAGCAACGATCTGTGGAACACGTTGTGAATTTTAAACGTAGGGGGGAGGTCAAGACGGAATGCCACCAGATTAATTATAGAACTGATTCTGTACGGCCCGATGAACCTGGGACCCAGTTTCCAGGAGGGAACCTTAAGTTTTATATTCCTGGTAGACAACCATACCCGATCGTTCACACTTAGGTCCGGACCAGACACTCTCCTCCTATCAGCCATACGTTTGTATCGGTACCCCATAGTATTCAGATTCTTCAGCACCCCTCTCCATACTGAAGCGAGTGATGAGGAAAATCGTTCCTCCTCAGGAACCCCCGAAGAGCCCCCCCTACTGAAAGTACAAAACTGGGGGTGAAAACCATATGCCCCAAAAAACGGGGACTTACCAGTGGACTCGCTCCGCCTATTATTAAGAGCAAACTCTGCCAGAGGTAAGAAAGAAGCCCAGTCCTCCTGGTTCTCTGACACAAAACACCGGAGATATGTCTCCAAGCTCTGGTTCATTCGTTCCGTCTGACCATTGGTCTGAGGATGAAAAGCCGATGAGAACGACAAATGCATCCCCCGCCGTGCACAAAAGCCTTCCAGAACTTGGACACAAACTGAGACCCCCGATCAGACACCACCTCGGAGGGTACCCCGTGAAGCCTCACAATCTCCCCAATGAACACCTGCGCAAGAGTTTTAGCATTAGGGAGAGCAGGAAGAGCGATAAAATGTGCCATCTTGCTGAACCTGTCCACTACAACGAGTATGACCGTTTTACCCGAAGACGGAGGGAGGTCCGTAATAAAGTCCATAGACAGATGAGTCCAAGGACGCTCCGGGATCTTCAAAGGTAAGAGGGCCCCAGACGGACGGGTATGTGAGGTCTTAGAGCGCGCACAAACCCCACAGGACGCGACAAAAGTTACCACCTCCTTATGTAAGTTAGGCCACCAAAACCGACGCGAGAGGAGATCCACAGTTGCTTTACTCCCCGGGTGTCCTGCGAAAACTGAGTTATGGTGTGCCTCGATCACCTTTTGTCGCAACTGATCTGGAACAAACAGTCTCCCCGGAGGTCCAACAGGGGCGTCCCCCTGAGCCTCCAATACCTCCTCCTCCAGCTCAGAGCATACTGCCGAAACCACCACCCCCTCCTGAAGGATAGGAATCGGGTCGTCCGTATTCCCGGCCCCAGGGAAACTACGAGATAAGGCATCCGCCTTTACATTTTTTGACCCAGGACGATATGTAACGACAAAATTAAACCTGGTAAAAAACAATGACCACCTAGCTTGTCTGGGATTCAGACGTTTCGCGGACTCCAGATATAGCAGGTTCTTGTGATCGGTGATGACGGTGACCGGATGGACTGCCCCCTCCAAAAAATGGCGCCACTCCTCAAAAGCTAACTTAATGGCCAAGAGTTCCCTATTGCCGACATCGTAATTCCTCTCGGCGGACGACAATTTTTTAGAGAAAAAGGCGCACGGATGCCACTTACCAGGGGACGAACCTTGTGACAATACTGCTCCCACCCCTACCTCGGAAGCGTCTACCTCTACAATGAATGGCTGTGACGCATCAGGTTGAATGAGTATGGGTGCCGAGGCAAAACATTTTTTCAAGGAGGAGAATGCTTGACAAGCCTTGTCAGACCACCTAGAAAAATCCGTCCCCTTTTTAGTCATGTCTGTGAGAGGCTTAACCATGGACGAGAAATTACGAATGAACTTCCGGTAATAATTAGCAAACCCCAGGAAACGTTGTAGTGCCTTAAGATTCTCTGGCCGATCCCACTCAAGAACTGCCCGCACTTTCCCAGGGTCCATACGAAAACCGGACGCTGAAACCAGGAAGCCTAAAAACTGGAGTTCCTGTACGGCGAACACACACTTTTCCCATTTGGCATACAGTTTATTATCCCGCAAGATCTGTAACACCTGCCTAACGTGCTCCTGATGAGACACCAGATCCGGCGAGTAAATTAAGATATCATCCAGATATATGACAACAAACTGTCCCACCAGGCGGCGAAAAATGTCATTAACAAAGTGTTGGAACACCGCCGGGGCATTAGTCAGACCGAATGGCATGACAAGGTTCTCATAATGCCCCTCCGGAGTGTTAAACGCCGTCTTCCACTCACCCCCCTCCTTCATCCTAATCAGATTGTACGCCCCCCTGAGATCCAACGTAGAGAACCATTTGGCGCCCACGATCTGATTAAAGAGATCGGGAATAAGTGGGAGCGGATACGGATCTCGGACCGTAATCCGATTAAGTTCACGGAAATCCAGGCAAGGGCGTAGGCCTCCATCTTTCTTCTTAACAAAGAAGAACCCCGCAGCCACCGGTGAAGATGAAGGTCTAATATGCCCCTTAGCCAGACTTTCTGAAATATAATCCTTCATGGCCTGCCTCTCAGGACCAGAAAGGTTATACAACCTAGCTTTAGGTAACTTGGCCTCAGGGAGCAGTTTTACAGAACAGTCATACTCGCGATGAGGAGGTAGTTCCTGACACCCTTTCTCCGAGAATACATCCTCAAAGTCCGCCAGAAATGGAGGTAAGACCCAAGGAGTAACCGCACCGATGACCGTGTTCATGCAGTTTTTATTACAGAATTTACTCCATTAGCTTATCTCTCTGGTTTGCCAATTAATAACCGGGTTATGCTTAGTTAACCAAGGAAGGCCCAACACTATAGGAGTGGGAAGACCCTCCAACACGTAGCAAGACAACAGTTCTTTATGTATCGCCCCCACTTGAAGTTTTACGTCATGCACAGCTTGCAAAAAACTTCCCTGACCGAGAGGCCTGGCATCGATCGAGAATATGGGGATGGGTTTAGCCAACTCACTCAATCGCATACCTTGAACCCGGGCAAACCGAGCATGAACCAGATTAGCCCCGGCCCCACTATCCAGAAGAACAGATATCCTCTCAGTTCTCGTACCCACCACCACCTCCGCCGGTACGAGAAACTGAGACGAACCTAGGGACGAAATACCTACTCCCAGATTGCCGTCCACCACACAACCTGGGATCAACAGTTTTCCGACGACTCTACACTCTGCAAGGGACAGGATGGACACCCCCCAATAAAATGTCCCTTTCTCCCGCAGAAGAAACACCTTCCTGTCTTATGGCGCACCACCGGTCCCCTCCCCCGAAATGATGTCCCTCCTAATTGCATAGGCTCCTCTGGATTGACCAGGGGAACCACCATATGAGGGGACCTTGTAGGAGGTGGAGTCATCACAGGGGGTAGAGTTATCCCGCACCTCTCCCGAAGCCGTCTGTCAACGCGAATAGCAAGGGCCATAGCGGCTTCCAGTGACGCGGGAGAGTCATACTGTGCCAACACATCCTGTAATTTGTCGGATAAACCTTGACAAAACTGGCTCCTAAGAGCTGGGTCATTCCACTGGGTGTCCGTGGCCCACCTACGGAACTCCGAACAGAATTCCTCCGCCGGACGATCTCCCTGCTGAATCCTACGTAACTTAGACTCAGCAAGGGAGATCCGATCTGGGTCATCATATACGAGTCCCAGAGCAGCGAAAAACCTATCCACTGACTGGAGAGCCGGGGAGCCCGGGGGAAGAGAGAACTCCCAAGATTGTGGGTCCCCTTGTAGGAGCGAGATGACAATTCCCACCCTTTGTTCTTCACTCCCCGATGACCGAGGCCGCAGCCGAAAGTACAACTTGCATGCCTCCCGGAAAACAAAAAACTTGTCCCGCCCCCCAGTGAACCTGTCAGGGAGAGCTACTTTAGGTTCTGGTCCGGCTTGCTCCTGGGGATACAAAACCTTGGACCTAACGTCCGCTAGCTCCATGGACAAACTCTGCAACTGCCGAGCTAGACCGGCTACTGGATCCATGGTAGCTGGAGAAAAACTAAGTGGTCGGTGAAAATGTCACGCTGTCTCTGTATACTGGAGGTAGGGGGCCTAAGCTGACCCTAAGCTGGGGCCCTGACTAATCCCTCAACCTGGAGGTACTGTTAAAGGTACAGAGGTCCAGTCCGCCAGCGTAACCCCTACCTCCTGAGGATCCCTGCACCTAAGTAATCTAGTCCTGAGAAGGACCCCGATCACAACAAAAGGGGACAAGTAATAATATGCCCACACACAGTACTTAGACGAACGAGACAGTACAAGGGAAAAACCAAAACCACCTTGCATACAAAAACTACACAACTACAACAGAGGGAACACCAACGGGAAAGGAGATAAATGATAAAGCGAGGAAGGGAAAAAACTCTCCGAATACACTTATCTCTGAAACTCCAAATACCACGATCCGCTCTGTTAGTCTGCATGAAATGCTTTCACCGACACTTCCCCAACAGACCGGCAGGCATTTGAAGGAGTCTCACTACAGCAGCATTGATTGCAGCTGGGCGAGGCTGGACCTCGTCTAGCACAGAGAGAGAGAGAATTAACTCCCTCACTGCCGAAAAACACAAAGCACCAAAAAGTCAGCTGCGAGAAGTCAGGCTGTGTAATCGTGACGATCTTCGTGGCGACACACCCGTGACAATAACATAAACTCAGCCATGCGTGCCAGACTACTAACAGGCAAGACTTCCGTGTCCTCACCAAGAGGATGACTGACCATGCTCTCCTCCTCCTCCTCTCTGTCCTCTGGCCATCCACGCTGAACAGACGGTATGACAGCTGTGCAGATAGCACCGTCTATAGTGCATGAAACTAGTTCCTGTGCTTCCTCCTCCTCCTCTTCCTCATTGTCACCCAATCCACGTTGGGATGAGATGAGGCTTGGCTGTGTGTAATCACCCTGTATGGTTAATTGCTCCATCTTATCGTGCTTCGCCTGCAATGCATCATCTTTGATTGTGAGCAGAGAGCGTTTCAGAAGACAGAGAAGCGGGATGGTGAGGCTAATTATGGCGTCATCGCCGCTCACCATCTTGGTGGAGTCCTCAAAGTTTTGGAGGATGGTACATATGTCTGACATCCACGTCCACTACTGAGGTCTTATGTGTGGAGTCTGAACTGAATACCGATAGCCTTTTTGATGCTGGTACTCAACAACTGCCCTCTTCTGCTCACAAATCCTTCCCAACATCTGCAATGTAGAGTTCCAACGTGTAAGGACATCACACACCAGTCTGTGAGCCAGAAGCTGCAAACGCTGCTGAAACACTGCAAGGGCGGCGGAAGCTGTAGCTGACTTTCTAAAATGGGCACAGAGGCGGCATACTTTAACAAGCAGATCCGGCAGCTCCGGGTAGGATTTGAGTAACCGCTGAACCACGAGGTTAAGCACATGGGCCAGGCATGGTACGTGTGTGAGCTCGCCTCGCCTCAGAGCTGCCACCAGGTTCCGGCCATTGTCTCACACGACCATGCCTGGCTGTAGGTTCAGCGGTTTGAGACACAGATCTGCCTGATCTTTCAGAGCTGTCCATAACTCTTCAGCATTGTGTGTTTTTTCAACTAAGCATATTAGCTTCAGCACAGCCTGTTGCCGCTTGGCCGAGGCAGTGCTGCAGTGCTTCCAGCTTGAGACTGATGTGGTCATTTCGGAGATGGAGGCTGAGGAGGAGGAGGAGGCTGAGGAGCATGAGGTGCAGGAGCTGTAGACCGTGGGGGCAACCCTGATTGACCTAAGGCCTGCAATCCTTGGCGTCGGGAGGACGTGTTCCGTCCCAAGGTCCGACTGGGTCCCGGCTTCCACTATGTTAACCCAGTGTGCCATCAGCGAGATGTACCGTCCCTGCCCACAAGCACTTGTCCACGTGTCCGTGGTTAGGTGGACTTTACCGGTAACTGCATTGTTGAGGGCACGGCTAATGTTTTGGGACACGTGCTTGTGTAATGTGGGGACGGCACACTGGGAGAAATAGTGGCGGCTGGGGACAGAGTACCAAGGGATGGCCGCCACCATCAGGTTGCGGAATGCTTCTGTCTCCACAAGCCTAAAAGGCAACATTTCAAGCCAAGCAGTCATGAATTGTGAGAATTTAGTAGTGTGGCCTGTGGGACGTTGGCTGCATATTTGCGCTTGCATTCCAAGGACTGGAGTATGAACAATTGAATGCTGCGCTGGGACAAGGACATGTGCGTGCTTCCTGATGCTGCTACTTGAGAGTGTGCAATGACAGGTGCAGGGCAGGAGGCATCTTTGCATGCACTATGGACAGGGGATTGGCTTGCATGCACAACAGCAGAAGAAGCAATGGTGCCACCTGTAGACACTGTTCCTGGACCCTGGTGTTCGGCCCACAAAGTCGAGTGCTTTGCTGCCATGTGCCTGATCATGCTGGTGGTGGTCAGGCTGGTCGTTTTGCCACCCCTGCTGATGCTGGTCTGGCTCGTGATGCAAATGGCCTTTTTGGAGTTATCGGCAGAGTCTTTAAAAAACAACCAGACTCGGGAAGACCTAACAGTTGTAGTGGCAACTTCCTTCGTGTTGGTGTTATGGGAAACGGTAGCCTGCCTTCTGTCTGCGGCCACCACACTGCTTCTTCCTGCCTGTTGGGGTGCTCTGCCTCCCTCCCCCTGTGTGCTGCTGTCCTTGCTCTGCATGTCCTCCTGCCAGGTTGGGTCAGTTACTATATCATCCACCACCTCATCTCCCACTTCTGCACCCTGGTACTATTCCTGACTTTCTGCCAATTGTGTCTCATCATCGTCCACCTCTTGTGACAGTTTCCCACCGTCGCCTTCGTGTGACCGTGGATGCTCAAATATTTGGGCATCGCTACACGTGATCTCCTCTTGCCCCGCTTCAAGTGGACCGGGCGACAGGCCCGAATCTATAAATGGAAAAGTGAACAGCTCTTCAGATTGTCCAAGTGTGGGATCAGTTGTCTCTGGGTACTCGGCATGGTGGGAGGAAGGAGGATCAGGGTGAGGAATATGCGGTCCAGACTCACGGCTACTGAGAATTGACCGTGTGGAAGACAGGGTGGTGGTGGTGGTGGCTAAGTGACTGGAAGCATTATCCGCTATCCAACCATCAACCTTTTGACACTGATCTGGGTTCAATAGTGGTGTGCTGCGGTCCCCTAGAAATTGGGACAGGAAGGTCAGGCAAGAAGATGTGGGTGTTTGCTGTGGTACAATTTCGGCTTGCCCATGGCCTTGTCCTCGGCCTCTGCATGTACCATTACCATCACGTCCAGTTCACCGTCCCTTGCCACGTGCCTTGCCCATTTTAAATGGAGGATAGTATCTTCCACGCTCACTACAAATGACTGAGTTTGAAGCGAAGTTATATGTGATCGGTGTGATGGAGAAAACAGAGTTTTAAATACTTGGCCTGTAGGTAAGTAGTGTGAACAGCAAACTACTGTGAATTGCTTCACTGACACACTGAAAAAATGGAGGCCAGAAATGGCAGTATTTTCTGACAACGTATATGTGATCCGTGTGACGGAGAAAACACAGTTTTAAATAGCTGAATTTCTAGCGCTCTAATATGGAAAGGACCTGGCTGTATTCTGCAGTGCCATCAAGCAAATGGCGCAGAAAAACTGTGTTCTCTGGATTGCTTTATAAGCAAATAATGAGGATTAAGATCCAAAGAAAAGTATTCTTGGCCCCTGAGACCTGGGCCTTTGTACAGAAATATCTAACAGCAGCAGAAGGCAGAATTGGAATGGAGCCTCTTGTGCTATATGCACTGCAGTCTGCTATATACCTTGCCTGCCTGCCTATATACACTGCCTGCCTGATATCTCTGCAGATGGATTAGTCCTCAGAAGGACTGTTTGTTGAGATGGATATGTGTAATGTGCGTTTTTTCTCCCTACACTACCTAATGCACGATCAAATCTCTCCCTAACGCAGCAGCAGCTCTCCCTACACTGTCTGATCCGGAGTGACTGTGATGAGCATGGCGGCGCCAGGTCAGATATAGACCTGATGACGCTGTGCGGCCAGCCAATCACTGTAATGCCCACAACCAACATGGCTATGGCATTACAGTGCATGGCAGGCAATCCCTGCATGTTCATTGGCTCTGTAAAGAGCGCCAAACATGCAGGGAGGGGACCCGACTTCCCGCCTGACCAACCCGGAATTGCTCGGTGAGCGCAGAGCATCTCGAGTAGTGAGATACTCGGGCAAGCACCGAGCAGTAGCGAGCATGCTCGCTCATCACTAGTTGTCATTAAGATTTAAAAAGAGAAAACACAGAAATGTGACAGTAAATGGCTTCACCCAACCAATAACCATGAGTGGAGAAAAAGTGTTTTTGTTATCATTCATTTTCTCTGAAACAAGGCCAAGAAAGCAAAAATTCTGCCGGGGTATGTAAACTTTTGAGCAGAACTGTATATGCGCCAGCCCCAGTGTCTCCTATTCTATATACTCCAGCCCCAGTGTCTCCTATTCTATATACTCCAGCTTCTTCTGTGATGTATATGCTCTAGCCCCAATGTATCCTGTGATGAATATACGCCAGCCCCAGTGTCTCCTATTCTATATACTCCAGCCCCAGTGTCTCCTATTCTATATACTCCAGCTTCTTATGTGATGTATATGCTCTAGCCCCAATGTATCCTGTGATGAATATACGCCAGCCCCAGTGTCTCCTATTCTATATACTCCAGCTCCAGTGTCTCCTATTCTATATACTCCAGCTTCTTCTGTGATGTATATGCTCTAGCCCCAATGTATCCCGTGATGAATATACGCCAGCCCCAGTGTCTCCTATTCTATATACTCCAGCTCCAGTGTCTTCTGTGACGTAGCTAATGAAGCCCTAATGTCTCTTATGCAGAGGCGTCGCATGATAAAGCAGTGGGACACAAGCTCCCTGCCCTATCACTATCTCTTTCATATGCCACAGATCGCCATAGGCCTGCGGTTAACGAGATGTCAGCATACTCACGCAGGTGGCTCGATGACATCATTGCATCTCTCTGCTCTGCAGTCCCGCCATGGAAGAGGAGACAGAGGCCGTGATGTAGGGAATCAGGATTAAGTGAGAATAAACTTTATTTTTTTAAATAATCGGGCAGTGGAGCCATCCTACTATATATCTGGAGTAGTGGGTCCATCATACTACATATGGAGTAGTGGGGCCATTATACTATATGTATGTGGGGCAGTGGGACCATCATAGTATATACAGGTGCATCTCACTAAATTAGAATATCTTCAAAAAGTTAATTTATTCCAGTTCTTCAATACTGTTTCAGTATGCTCCACAATCATGAGGAAGACTGCTGACTTGACAGATGTCCAGAAGGCAGTCATTGACACACTTTACAAGGTCCTAGAGTTCCAATTTTCATTTGGAAATCAAGGTCCCAGAGTCTGGAGGAAGAGTGGAGAGTCCACAATCCAAGCTGCTTGAGGTCTAGTGTGAAGGCTTCACAATCAGTGATGGTTTGGGGGGCCATGTCATCTGCTGGTGTAGGTCCACTGTGTTTTATCAAGACCAAAGTCAGCACAGCCGGCTACCAGGACATTTTACAGCACTTCATGCTTCCCTCTGCCGACAAGCTTTTTGGAGATGGAAATGTCATTCTCCAGCAGGACTTGGCGCCTGTCCACACTGCCAAAAGTACCAATACCTGGTTTACACACAACAGTATCACTGTGCTTGATTGGCAGCAAACTCGCCTGACCTTAACCCCATAGAGAATCTATTATAGAGAATCTATGGGGTATTGTCAAGAGGAAGATGAGAGACACCAGACCCAACAATGCAAATGAGCTGAAAGACAGCTTTTTGTATTGAAGAACTGAAATAAATTAACTTTTTGATGATATTCTAATTTAGTGAGATGCATCTGTATATGGAGCAGTGGGACCATCATGCTATATATATGGAGGAGTGGGGGCATCATACTAAATATAGAGCAGTGTGTGTGTCACCCCAGGCCTGGATGCCACAAACAATAATCTGTTTCTGAAAGCAGGAGGGAGGTTCCCTGGTTAGGGACAATTAGCATACAGCACCTCCTGTCCCAGGCCAGCAGGGGGAGCTGGCTGCCCCTATAAAAGCTGGAACTGGGGGCAGGGTTAGAGAGAACTGGACGACCCAGCTCAGGAGTGAGACTAGTCCCAGAGAAGGAGGGACAGTTCAGCTGTAGCTGAGGAGTCCGTGAGGCAGAGGAGAAACTGCAAGCCAGGGACAGAGGCGACGAGAGCCGGTCCTGGAAGAGAACCAATTTACCAGGCATTGGGTTCCGAGGCTGTCAGGGTTACAAGCCCAGCAGCAGAGAACCAACCTGCGAGGAATTTCAGGTCCCTTGGCCTAAGAAGCTTGGAGGCTCCGCCACACAGAGGGACCAGTACATCGAGGAGCAAGCAACAGGTACCCAAGGCCTGAGTCGCAAGCCATACAGGAGAGAAGTACACGGCCAGCTCAGGGACGTGGGCTATTACACCACGAAAAGGGGGATAGTCAGAAAGAGCATAGAGAGAACGGTAGGCCTACACACTCACCTTGACCAGTGGGGCTCGCCCGAATGCTCTCAGACACCAAGGCCCATTCCTAACCGGTACTGTTGGGTCATTAATAATATCTACAATAAAGACCCTGAACTGTTTGAAGCGGACTCTGAACTCTTACTATTGCGGCCTGCACTATCACCCCCAACATCCACCTACACTGCCCTGAGGCTACACTCTTCCCGTGGGGAGTTATCCTACCCCTGTGCTGCACTCCAACACCAGCCTCAGCGGTCTGTCTTGCAGCGGCGGTTATCTCCAACCGCAATCCACGGGTGGCATAGTCGGACATTCAAAACACTGATAAATAGGCTGCCACCATTTGGTCTGACCACCCTTAGCCACGGGATCGGGTTGCCACTACTACCCCCATCAGCACCATACACTAGAAGGCCCGGTTCCATGTACCCCACGGCCCAGTGGGCGAGTCAGCTTTGGCGTAGTTGGCAGAAGTGTGACCAACCCTCCACAAACGGGTATTGCGTGCCTGGAAAAGACTCTATATATATCTGAGTGAAGTTTCCCGCCATTCGGGGCCATTTCCCCGCAATCGGAGCCGTTTCCCGCCATCGGGTGCCATCTTCGGGACGCCATGCGGGAAGAAGAGGGGCGTGGACGTCCAAAAACGCGCGTGACCTGAAGCCCCGCCCTACGCTGAGACGCTGCGCAAGGACCTGGAAGGAGATCCAGCGGATGCCGACGTCATCACCGAGCAACGCAAGGTCCTCGCCCAGAGCATCGCGAGCGGAGCCGCGGCCTACAGAAGAGGATCGCCAGAAGGTAGGCCCGGACCGCTCCCCCATCAGCGGCCGCCGCTACTTCTTCATCGGCCGGGCCAGCACTGCAGCAGTTAACTTCCCTGTGCTGGCCCGGCCGCGTCACTGCTAGGAGACATGGCCCTGTTCGCGGCTGTGTCTCCTAGCTGTGACGTCACGCAGTGCGCCCCGGCCTGCAGTGCTGCACCGGAAAAGAGAGAGAGCAGGCAGGAGGAATTGAGCCGGGGGATGGTGACTGTGTGTGTGTGTGGGCAGATGTGTGTGTGGGCAGGTGTGTGTGTGTGTATATGTGTGTGTGTGTATATGTGTGTGTGTGTGGGCAGGTGTGTGTGTGTTTGTGGGCAGGTGTCTGTGGGGGCAGGTGTCTGTGTGGGCAGGTGTGTGTGTGTGTGTATATGTGTGTGTGTGTATATGTGTGTGTGTGTGTGTGGGCAGGTGTGTGTGTGTTTGTGGGCAGGTGTCTGTGGGGGCAGATGTCTGTGTGGGCAGGTGTGTGTGTGTGTATATGTGTGTGTGTATATGTGTGTGTGTCTGTGTGGGCAGGTGTCTGTGTGGGCAGGTGTGTGTGTGTGTGTGGGCAGGTGTGTGTGTGTGGGCAGGTGTGTGTATATGGGTGTGTGTGTGTGTTTGTGGGCAGGTGTCTGTGTGGGCAGGTGTGTGTGTGTGTGTGGGCATGTGTGTGTGTGTGTGTGGGCAGCTGTGTGTGTGTGGGCAGGTGTGTGTGTGGGTGGGCAGGTGTTTGTGTGTGTGTGTGGGCAGGTATGTATGACGCGCCCCCTGGGCCACGTTGTTAGGGATACCCGGAGCCGGATCAGATGGGGGTTGTAGTCTCCGAGTGGCTGTGACCCGGTCCGTGCCCAGGGTGTCAAGCTCAGTGTGTGGCAGTCCTTATGATGTTACTAGATGTTCTTTTGTGTCGACTACGCCACCCGTTGAATTGCGGTCAATACGGCCGCCGCTGCAGCAGGGTCCGCTGAGGCTGGTGATGTATGTGCAGCTCAGGTAGTATAACCCCCAACGGGAGGGGTATAGCCTCAGGGGGTCAGTTGCAGAGGATGGGGGTTGTGGTGGTGCAGCGGGGATGGAAATGAGACTCAGAGTCGGGCTGTGCAGTTCAGGGTTTGTTTACTTACTGCAGTTGTTCTGGTCACTCCGGCCTTAAGTGACCACCCGAGCCGTGCTGCGTCCACCAGGTCCTGGACTCGGCCAACCCCCAGGTGATTCTGGAGCGTGATCCTGAGCTCCCTTTCTGTCCTGTCCTCTTCTCTGGCCTTCCCCACCAGGGATCCACCTATGTCCGGCTCCCTCGGGCCTCTTGGTGGTAAACCCTTGTCTCTGGGTTCCCTGACCCTATTCCTGGTCTGCCTTCCGGGTGGATTTAGTGGGTGATCGTGGCAGATTGATCCTGCCCACGACCTCCGGTTCCTGGCTAAGGTGTGCTGTAGCCTCTGCCAGCTTGGGATCCGGTACCCTGTTGCCAACTCTTCACCCTCTGGTCTAATTTGGGCTCTTGGAGTTCCTTCTTTCTCCCCCTCTGGGTCTTTCTTTCTCCTCTCTCTCTCTTGGCCTTGGAGCTGCTCTTCTCCTCTGCTCTCTTCCTCTGCTCTGCTCTGACAAAAGACTGACAGACTGACCCTGATCTAAGATGGTGCCCACCTTATATACTCCCTCTATGTGTGAGCTCAGGTGACCAGCACCCAATGAGCTCCTAGCTTTACCCAGGCTGCTCCCCCTATCTGCCCCTACACTACTGGGATGTTCCACCCCCCTCCCACTCCAGCCAGGAACAGACACTGTCGTACCTGCACATTTCTCTAGTGGGAGTACCGTCGGTCTGTTCCTCGGAAATGGGATGTATGTAGTGCATGCAGCTAACTGAGCTCAGTTCCACACTCCATCCTTACCCGGAAGTGGAATACCACACCTCTGGCTTGAGGTGTAATACCCCTGTAGCAGCCGAATCCTCAGGGTGCTACATTCCCCCCTGGTAAATCACAGCACGTCCTCGGGCTGTAAGATATAAACATCCACAAACATACATTTTTTTTTTCATAAACATAAACATATAAAACATATAAAACATCATATACATCATCAGCAGCAATAAACTCTTCATATTAACATTCTTGTTTCTGGTACCTCCGGTCACGGTGCAACTTGTGACCGGGTAAAGTGCGACAGTCTCTTGAAGAAAAACAACAGTTTCCTATAAAACCGGTAGGGGGCGCTTTAGGAAGCGCAACTATATACAAGGGGATATGGCCGCTCTCAGTCCTCGGCCAGGTATTAGGGAGGATTGACCGCTCTCAGTCCTCGGTCAGTGGGAATAGGGACACACGGGGTTAACAGTTCACTCTTGGCTGGTCCCAACGGGGACTATATTTTAACTAGAACAGTTCTTGGTACCCCGACGGGCAACTTTGTACAGTCTCTCTCTACCGTACTTCAACGACGGCGTCCTCCTGCTCCTTCTTTAGATTCTTCAGACCCGTCCGGGTCCTCTTGCTCCTCCTCACACCGCAGCTCCTCCTCCGTCAGGCGATGCACATGGAGGGCGTAGGGTCCTTTGGCACACTTGTGCCGGGTGAAGGTGACCTCGTCCCCTAAATACAGGTCACGACCTCTGTGTCCCTCCGGTAGGTGGGACTCAGCGTCTCTCCTGGTCACGAAGACGTCGCCTGGGGTGCGGTGATCCCTGATGAAACCCCACCCATGCTGCAGATTGAACTTTATCACAGTCCCGATGGTACGGGGACCATGCGCTGCACGGGGGTTTCTCCTGGTCCGGCTCTTCTGCTCCGCGCTCCTTATTTGGGCTTGTTGTTCCCGGACCCGCCTCTCTCTCCGCTCCTTCTCGAAGACCTCGAGCTGCTGGCGGCAGCACTCTGCACGCTCCGCTGCGGCCGCCCGAGTCTCCTGAGTGAACCCCATGAGGTCTTCTCCGGTGGGGTCCCACTCAAACTGTGCCTCCTCTAGCGGGGGCGAGGTCCTCTTTACAGGCTTCGGAGCCGGAATCAGGGGCTCGCACATGGGCCTTGCTCTCTGGAGTTCCAGCTGAATGTACTCCTGGGGCCATACAAAGGGCTGCCCATCCGGGCACGTATGCTGGGCAAATAGATTTTCACCCAGGTGCAGCACTCTAGATGTTGAGGGCGCGTTGATGGTAGTGGCGCCCGGGTCGACCAGGCCTTGCGACCAGGCTTGGGGCACCCTAAAGGCAAAGGGCACCGTAAGAACGGCGGCGCCCGTGGTTAATCGGCCCTGCGACCAGGCCGGTGGCTCCGCGGAGGTAGGGGGCGCTGTTGGTATTGCGGCGCCCGGAGGTACTAGGCCTTGCGACCAGGCCGGTGGTATTTCCTGCTTGGCCATGCTCGAGGTCGAGGCGTGTGACGTCACAGGGGTCGCGGCCGCGGTTTCCGGTTGAGGCCTAGTCGGCGGCGGTGACGATGCAGCGACGGGCACAGCAGGGGGAATTTCGGGCTCTGCGACGGGGAGCTGGGGCAGGCACGCGGTTTCCCGGCTCGGGGTAGAGACGTCCCCTTTACCTGCCTCCGTCCGTTCAGCTCCCTTCTCGGCGCCGTCTCCTGCTTTCATTCCTCCTGCGCCATCCTCAGAGGCGGTCTGTCTCCTCGTCTCGGGCGGCGTGCTCCGCTGACGGGTTTCGGTCTGCTGGGCCATCTCTCGGCTCCACTCCGCCAACGTCTCCCGCTGCACCCGGGCCATCCTCCGTGCGAGGCCCTCCAGCGCGGTCTGTGCACACTCCCGGTCTCGGGGGAGCTGTGCTAGGATCTCCAGCAGGCCTTCTGGAGTGGCGACCTGCAACAGGCTCCTGACCACTGGGTCGGTGCTGCCTGGAGTGGCGACCCGCATCAGGCTCCTGACCACTGGGTCGGTGCTGCCTGGCTCTCCCTCCATCTCCGGGTAGGCTCTCTCTGGACTCTTTTCCAGACGTCTTGTCTCCGGGTGCGCTCTCTCTAGACTCCTCCAGGCTGCACCCATCTTCGTTCTCTTGTTCTGTCTCCGCCCACATCGAGGGTGGTCCCGGGACAACTTCAGTTCCAGGGGCAGTTCTCTTACGCTGATGGACACTTCCAGCATCACAGTCTCTGTTGGTGGGCGCGGTTTCCGCTTTTGGCGCCATTCTTCGACCTGGCCCACGATGGGAGGTGGCCTCTTGCCACCCTCTGGCACGCCCATAATGGCGTCCGCTCTTCCAAGGCGGGAAATCTTTGGAAATGGCGGGAATCGTCTCCCAGTGGCGGGAAACTCCATGGATGGCGGGAAAAAGCTGCAAATGGCGGACAACCGGCGGGAAACGACCTGTGATGGGGTCCATTGGCGGGGACCCTCCGGAACCGGCGGGAGACTTCTTTTTGAGGTAACGGTGTACTTTTCTTCAGGCACGCAGTACCCGGTTGTTGCGGGCACGTTATCCTGCCGACTACGCCAAAGTTGACGCGCCCCCTGGGCCACGTTGTTAGGGATACCCGGAGCCGGATCAGATGGGGGTTGTAGTCTCCGAGTGGCTGTGACCCGGTCCGTGCCCAGGGTGTCAAGCTCAGTGTGTGGCAGTCCTTATTATGTTACTAGATGTTCTTTTGTGTCGACTATGCCACCCGTTGAATTGCGGTCAATACGGCCGCCGCTGCAGCAGGGTCCGCTGAGGCTGGTGATGTATGTGCAGCTCAGGTAGTATAACCCCCAACGGGAGGGGTATAGCCTCAGGGGGTCAGTTGCAGAGGATGGGGGTTGTGGTGGTGCAGCGGGGATGGAAATGAGACTCAGAGTCGGGCTGTGCAGTTCAGGGTTTGTTTACTTACTGCAGTTGTTCTGGTCACTCCGGCCTTAAGTGACCACCCGAGCCGTGCTGCGTCCACCAGGTCCTGGACTCGGCCAACCCCCAGGTGATTCTGGAGCGTGATCCTGAGCTCCCTTTCTGTCCTGTCCTCTTCTCTGGCCTTCCCCACCAGGGATCCACCTATGTCCGGCTCCCTCGGGCCTCTTGGTGGTAAACCCTTGTCTCTGGGTTCCCTGACCCTATTCCTGGTCTGCCTTCCGGGTGGATTTAGTGGGTGATCGTGGCAGATTGATCCTGCCCACGACCTCCGGTTCCTGGCTAAGGTGTGCTGTAGCCTCTGCCAGCTTGGGATCCGGTACCCTGTTGCCAACTCTTCACCCTCTGGTCTAATTTGGGCTCTTGGAGTTCCTTCTTTCTCCCCCTCTGGGTCTTTCTTTCTCCTCTCTCTCTCTTGGCCTTGGAGCTGCTCTTCTCCTCTGCTCTCTTCCTCTGCTCTGCTCTGACAAAAGACTGACAGACTGACCCTGATCTAAGATGGTGCCCACCTTATATACTCCCTCTATGTGTGAGCTCAGGTGACCAGCACCCAATGAGCTCCTAGCTTTACCCAGGCTGCTCCCCCTATCTGCCCCTACACTACTGGGATGTTCCACCCCCCTCCCACTCCAGCCAGGAACAGACACTGTCGTACCTGCACATTTCTCTAGTGGGAGTACCGTCGGTCTGTTCCTCGGAAATGGGATGTATGTAGTGCATGCAGCTAACTGAGCTCAGTTCCACACTCCATCCTTACCCGGGAGTGGAATACCACACCTCTGGCTTGAGGTGTAATACCCCTGTAGCAGCCGAATCCTCAGGGTGCTACATGTATGTGTGTGTGTGTGGGCAGGTGTGTGTGTGTTTGTGGGCAGGTGTGTGTGTGGGCAGGTGTGTTTGTGTGTGGACAGGTGTGTGTGTGTGTGGGCAGGTGTGTGTGTGGGCAGGTGTGTATGTGTGTGGGCAGGTGTGTGTGTGTGATGGGGGCAGGTGTGTGTGTGTGTGTGTCTGTGTGGGCAGGTGTGTGTTTGTGTGTGTCTGTGTGGGCAGGTGTGTGTATGTGTACATGTGTGTGTGTGTGTGGGCAGGTTAGAAAGTCTTGCCCTGTTGAACACTACACCTGACTTGAGGCCACCACCTCTTGGTTGTCCAATGTTCTTGCTTCTCTAGGGCTCTTCTCAGATATTCATTATACCAGCTCCCCAGAATACCAAAGTTAGGGTGGGTGACCGCGAGCCCTTTTGGTGGTCATAACTGCGGCCACCCAGGGGCAATACTCCATAACAACAATCCCCTGAGGTGGTGTAGGATGTAAGGACCTATTCACACTACATTCAGCTCTGCATTCAGGTCTTTACACAAGGCTTACAACTGAATCCCTGAAATTCAGGATTGTGCTGTCTGAAATGAGACATCTGAAAGAAGAGAAAATGGAGCCTAAAGATTCAGACTTTAGCCTCGGTTTGCCTTTGTTCAAATCAATGGCTATGTCAAGGCACATCTGAATGCCATTTTTCAGGGATTTAGATAGAAGCCTGGAAAGAGGAGATGAATGCATTGCAAAATTCAGTGTGAATAGGCCCTTATATCTGGAGTCTTGATATTGATGCCACAAGCATTTTACTTGTTTTTAACTTAAAAAAAAAATACACACACAAATTATACACACACACACTATACATACACACTATACATACACACACATTATACACACACACACACTATACATACACACACACACACACACACACACTATACATACACACACACTATACATACACACACATTATACACACACACAGTATACATACACACACACAAATGTGTGTGTGGGCAGGTGTGTGTGTGTGGGCAGGTGTGTGTGTGTGTGGGCAGGTGTGTGTGTGATGTCTGTCTGTTTGTGTGTGTGTGTATGTGTGTGTGTGTGTGTGATGTCTGTCTGTTTGTGTGTGTGTGTGTGTGTGTGTGTGGGCAGATGTCATTGTGTGATGTCTCTTTGTATGTATTTTTGTGTTTCAAATGTGTTTATGCATGTCTGTATATGTTTGTGTGTGTGTATGACTGCATGCGGCCTCCTGCTGAGTATAGTTGGCGCCGTGCGGCCTCCTGATGTCTCTGGAGGGGCTCCGTGCGGCCTCCTGCTGTGTATAGATGGCTACTTGCGGCTCCTCGCTGTGTATAGATGGCTACGTGCGGCCCCCCGCTGTTTATAGACGGCGCCGTGCGGCCCCCCGCTGTGTATAGATGGCTACGTGAGCCCCCCGCTGTGTATAGATGGCTACGTGCGGCCCCCCGCTGAGTATAGATGGCGCTGTGCGGCCTCCTGCTGTCTCTGGGGGTAGCGCCGTGCGGCATCTATACTCAGCAGGAGGCCGCACGTAGCCATCTATACACGTATACTCAGCAGGAGGCCGCACGTAGCCATCTATACGGTGCCATCTATACACAGCGGAAGGCCGCACGGCGCCATCTATACACAGCGGGAGGCCGCACGGCGCCATCTATACACAGCGGGAGGCCGAACGGCGCCATCTATACACCGCGGGAGTCTCAGTGCTTTTCAAGAGCAGTCAATAAATTCTGCTTGACTAATTCTGAGCACCATAAAGTCTGGTTCGCTTCTAACCTGCTGTCTTCATTTTCAGCTTGCTGAATTCTAACTCATTTACTGTCATTCGAGACGATGCCTTTGCTGGTCTCTTTCACCTTGAATACCTGTAAGTGCTCCACTTGATGTCATATTTTTGATTCTGTTCTTCTTCATCTTTTGGCATGTGCAATTGTATGAGCAAGTATTCATATGAATTTATGACCTACTTAAACCTTTGAGGACCTTAAATTTTATTCAATCAATTTTTTTTCCAGTTTAAAACTATGGGACATATATGTGCCTTGGTCCTCAAAGGGTTTGTAAAGGGGCTGCAAACATAAATACGAAAAAAATAATTCAATTAGTGCTTTTTGTGTTCATTTAATTTTTATTTGAAGTCCATTTTTTTTATATACCTTGAAATTAAGCCCTACCCCATGGAATGAACCCTACCTACATGACATCTGAGAGCTACATGGATCCCGCTTGTGAGGTGCCTGTCCGTCACCACTATTCAGTTTTAGGGTCCACTCACTAAGCCATATATTCTCTCATGCAAGAGAATAGGGCCAATTATGCTAATGACACTGGGCTCAAACTCTGTCAGAGCTTCAACTGAGTGTGATCCGATTCTCTCGCAGCACAGAAATGGAGAAGATGGAGAACTTAATTTCTCCATCTTCTCCATAGTCTCTGTGAGTGTTCATCGGACTGCACTTGGATGACATCCGAGTGCAGTCCAATGTTTTACGTGCACCCATAGACTTGTATGGGTGCACATGGTCCGAATATCGAATGAGATTATTTTCTCATGCCAAAAATCGCACTGTCCCATAGTATAACATAGGCCCGAGTCCTATCCGATAAAACATCACATAGCATTCGGCCGTGTTATACGACAGTGTGAGCGAGCCCTTAGAGTCAAGGAATATTTACATGCAGATGATGATATTACTCTCCAAGTGTATATATTTTTAGGCGAGTTCATAGTAAATGCTTTGCATTTTTGACATGTGATCAACTAAAGAACAAGAAAGATTTAGGACCTCGTCTATAGAGAAACGGAAAATAGTTTGGAGGACTTGCATGTCCTTTTTATTTATTATGAGAAAATCATAAAAGATCCCGTTTTTTAACCATGCTGTGACTTTCTGCTGAGGGAGAGGGAGAGAGCTGCCCTATTCAGAGTCTGTAATAAGACCTGCTGACAAAAGTGTTGAAGATACAGTCTAATGTGAATTAACAATGAAAAAAAGTTAATTTAACAAATGGCTTGTATTTTTTTTAATACAAACTTTTTTGTCTTTACAGCTCCTTTAAAGGGAATCTGTCATCAGGTTTTTGCCACCTAATCTGAGAGCAGCATAATGTAGGGTTAGAGGCACTGATTCCAGTAATGTGTCACTTACTGGGCTGCTTAGTGTTGTTTTGATAAAATCATTGATTTGTCAGAAGGTAATTATCACTAGATGACTAGTAAGTTCTGTAGGACCCCACCCCCATCACTGATCAGTAGATTTCTGTGTACACTGAGCATGGGCAGAAAGCTGCCAATCAGTGGTGTGGGTGGGGCTATACAGAGCGCAGCATTCAGAGAGCTGCTAGATCTGCAGCAGATAAAACGGTGATTTTCTCAAAATGACAACAAGCAGCTGAAAAAGTGACACATCGCTGGAATCAGGGTATCTGCCCAATATCACAGGGGATCATGTGACATGTCACGTGATAAATCAGGTGTGTGGAGGGGGCCCGCGCCTTCTAAACTGCCCGGGGCCCTTGCTACTCTTAATCCACCCCTGCCTATATCCCCGGAGCGGCCTGGCTGCCCCAGTATGCCGGCGAGTCGCATACCTTGGGTGACTTTAAAGAAAGGCTGTATAGACTGTTCAAAGTTTATCCCCTGACAGAAGAACAGAAAGTAAGCATACTGATAGGGCAGTTAACTGGTGCGGCCCAGCGGGAGGGAAAGTCTTGGACAGCTGAGGAGAAAAGGACTGTAAGGGGGGTTCTGACCCGTCTACGGGACACCTTTGATACCCGTACCTCAGCAGAAATCAAAATGCGGTTCTATGGATGTAAGCAGCGAGTTCAAGATAGCATCCGAGATTATGCCCTAAATTTACAGGAAGCCTTGGGGGCAATTAAGCAAGCTGACCCAGGCAGCGTGCAGGATACAGATAAACTATTGACTGACCAGTTCATAGAAGGTCTGCTGTCCAGCGCCCACAGAACCCAGCTGCGCCTCATGGCCCTACAGAACCCCGATTTGACTTTTGCACAGTTCAAAGATAGGGCCATCCGGGAGCTCCGAGAACCTGCACCGGGTGGCGCTGTAGCTTCCCGGCGCCCTGCCATCCCTTACCACCAGGGGGCGGCGCCCTATCCCGCAGACCTTGTGGGGGCTGATGCGCAGGCCCTAAATCCATCCCCGCCTGCAAACCTGCACCATCAGGTCCAAGAACTAACAAAGAGTGTTGCTGCATTGACCAGGACCGTACAGTCAATACAGATGGACCCGTCAGGACCAATCAAGCTGGCTTCCAGTCCGGAGGATGTCCCGTGGCGTCGACGGAGGAGGATCCCGTCGTTCAGAGGGAGGACCGCCGATCATTACACTGAGGATGGACAGCCGATTTGCCACCGTTGCAGCCAGCCGGGACACGTAGCCAGGTACTGTACTTTAAATGGGCCCGACCTGGGGCAAAGGGCCAACCCCAGGCATAAGGTCATCAGGCCCATCTAATTGGCGTGATAAGTATGTAGGGGGACGCCCGGTTTTACCCGTAGTGCTGGACGGTATCCCCATGAGTGCACTGCTGGACACCGGGTCCCAAGTGACTACCATCCCCTATGTACTTTTCAAGCAGTACTGGAGTGACACTGATATAACTCGTTATCTAGACGATGACTTGAGCATCATCGCCAGCAATGGTCAACCCGTGCCGCAGGTGGGGTTCAGAGAGATGACCATTAAGATTGGTAAAGTTGAACTGCCGGCACAGGGAGTGATCATTGTGGACATTGACCGTCGAGAGAGTCACCCTAAAATAACCTTGGGTACTAATGTGATTGAAAATTGTCTTTCAGAAGCAATTGTAATTTTGCAGCAGGTGGCGATGAACGCGAGCTCCAGCCAACAGAGGGTCCTCCAGAAGGAGATAAGAGCCCTGATGAGATGGCAACAGGTAGAACTGTCTGGTGGTGAGATCGGTAGCGTGAGGATGAGCGACCTGTTCCCCATTGCCATGCCCCCCAAAAGTGAAATGATCTGGTGTCGGACTGCAATCGGGTTAAGAGGGAGAGACTACCAAGCCATGGTAGAACCCGTGTACTCAGACAGCAGGCCCACCATTTTGACAGCCCGGGGGGTGGTCGATGTCCGCCATGGAAGGGTGCCCGTCCGGATCTTAAACATTGGGGAAAGGGAAGTACACTTGCCCCGTTACGCTACACTAGCCAAATTGTATACTGTTGAACACAATGCTGTCAGGGCCATGGAACCCTTGCCTCCATCTCCCCAGGCGGAGGGTAATGGTTCCCAGAAACCCAAGGAGGACTGGTGCCAGAAACTCCACGTGGGTGCTGACTCCACTCCCTTGCACCCAAAACAAGGAGTCTACCGGGTGGTTCAAGTGTACGAGAGAATCTTTAGTAAGCACCCGCTAGACTTCGGCAGAGTGAAAGGGGTAGAACACCACATCCCCACGGGGAGCCACCCACCAATAAAAGAAAGATACAGACCTGTACCACCCCGCACACTATCAGAACGCAAAGGGCATGCTGAGAGAAATGAAGGAAGCCGGGGTCATTAGAGACAGTTGTAGCCCCTGGGCAGCCCCCTTGGTTCTGGTAAAAAAGAAAGACTGTACTATGAGAATGTGCGTGGACTATAGAGAAGTCAATCGTATCACCCATAAAGACGCATACCCGTTGCCTAGAATAGAGGAGTCTTTGGTCGCACTAAAATCAGCTAATTTCTTCTCTACTTTGGACCTTACTAGTGGGTACTGGCAGGTTCCTGTGGCAGAGGCTGATAAGGAGAAGACCGCCTTCACCACCCCGATGGGATTAAGTGAATTCAACTATATGCCGTTCGGGCTCTGCAACGCACCCGGGACCTTCCAGAGGCTGATGGAATGCTGTCTAGGGCACCGAAACTTTGAGACGGTCCTACTTTACCTGGACGACGTGATTGTCTATTCGAAGACTTACGAGGACCATCTAAAGCACCTGGCCGAGGTGTTCAAGGCCCTGGCAGGCTTTGGCATGAAAGTGAAACCCTCCAAGTGCCATCTGTTAAAGCCGAAGGTACAGTACCTGGGACACGTGGTGAGTGCAGAAGGAGTAGCCCCCGACCCTGACAAAATCATGGCAATAAAGAACTGGCCAAGCCCCTCTAGCATAAAAGAAGTGAGGCAGTTCGTCGGGTTGGTAGGCTACTACCGAAGGTTCATCCCCAGGTTCACCATGATGGCAGCCCCTATGCAGGACCTCCTTATAGGACAATCTAAGACCAGAAGCCAAAAGCCACCCTTCAAGTGGGACAAGCCGGAAGAGGAGTCCTTCCGCCAGCTGAAGATGGCCCTCACGGGGGATGAGATCCTGGCCTACCCTGATTATGGCCAGCCTTTTATCCTCCACACAGACGCCAGTAATGTGGGGCTGGGAGCCGTACTGTCACAGAACCAACAGGGCAGAGAAAGGGTGATCGCGTACGCCAGCCGGAAGTTGAGGCCCACCGAGAGAAACCCGGAGAATTACAGCTCCTTTAAGCTGGAGTCCTTGGCAGTGGTGTGGGCAGTAACAGAACATTTCAAGCATTACCTGGCCTCTGTGAAGTTCACTGTGTACACGGACAACAATCCGTAGACACATCTGGACAATGCGAGACTTGGTGCCCTAGAACAGCGGTGGATGGCCCGGCTAGCAAACTATGACTTCACCATCAAGTACCGGGCAGGCCGAGCCAATGCCAATGCAGATGCCCTATCGAGAATGCCCCACTTGCCCGATGAGGGAGAAGATCCAGATGAGTTGGAGGAAATAGAGCTCCCTGCATTCCACCGGTACGGGGCCACTCAGTACTCCCACCGTGTAAGAGACAAAGACTTGACCACTGTCATGTTCAATCCCTTACCTCACCACGGCTGGGCTGAAACGCAACATAGTGACCCTGCAATTCGCCTGGTGAAAGACCTGTTGACCCAGGCAGACGCTAGCCCTGGCTCGGACGCTCCAGAGGAAGCCAAGCAGTTATGGAAGGAGAAAAGCAGGCTATTCCTCTACGAAGGTAAGCTGTGCAGAAGGCTTGTCAACCACCGGACGCATGAGCTGACCTGGCAGGTAGTGGTCCCGAGACGAGATGCAGCAATGGTCCTGGAGGCCTACCATGACAGAGCGTGACGCTTCGGGTGGAAGAAACTGGAGTTCCTACTGAGAGAGCGGTTCTACTGGGTCGGAATGAGAGGGGCCATAGAGAAGTGGTGCAGGGACTGCGGCCCAAGTAACCTCAGAAGGAAGGACGGTACCAGCCAGAAGACGCCCTTGATGCCCATCGTCACCAGGCAGCCTCTTGAGCTGGTAGCTCTGGACCATGTGAAACTGGCTCCAAGCCGGTCGGGCTACGTCTATGCCCTGACAATAGTGGACCACTATTCCCGGTTCCTGGTGGTGGTTCCTGTTAAAGACTTGACAGCCCAAACAGCGGCCAGAGCCTTCCAACAACACTTCTGCCATCCACACGGGTATCCGGAACAGGTCTTGACAGATCAAGGTCCAGCGTTTGAGGCTGAAATCTTCCAGGAGTTCTGCAACCTCTACAGCTGTAAGAAGATTCGGACAACGTCTTACCACCCACAAACCAACGGGCTATGTGAGAAAATTAATAATATCGTCATTGATCTCCTCAAAACGTTGCCCCTGGAAGAACGCAGCCTGTGGCCGGAGAAGCTGCCAGACCTGATAGACTTATACAACCATATCCCGGTGAATGCTACAAATTGCACCCCGGCTTACCTGATGAGGGCAAGACCTGGTAAGCTGCCAATACACCTGGAGATGGGAGTCCTCCCCACCTCCCCAGACGCGGACTGGGATACGGAACGGCGGCTACAGTACAAGAAGGTTCAGGAGAGTGTGGAGAGGAGTCTGGCTCAAGCGAGAGAAAAACAAGAGAGGCTCTTCAACCAACACGCCCCTGCTGGTCCCCTGGAACCTGGTGAGCAGGTCCTGAAGCGGAAGAGAAGGCTTCACAAGCTAGATGACCAGTGGGAGAGCGACCCGTACACAGTACTGCAGTCCAACCACAACAACCCGAAGGTATGTGTAATTACCAAGGATGGAGGAGAAACCACTAGCACCGTCTCCAGAGACCACCTAAAAAGGTGCCCCAAGCAACTACAGAGTGCAGGAGAAGATCAAGATGACCTTGAACCCGCAGAAGACAAGAAAGAAATGATCAGCACAGTTCTTGGAGAGTTCCCCCGGTCCTGGACTCGGATAAATGATGCAATAGTGGTACCCGTCCTACACTTCCTTCAACCAACCCAGCAGGAACCTACAGGAGAGCAGGAGGAATCAGAAGACCAAGCAGCCCTAGAGGCAGAAGAACCCATGCCAGCAGCCCAGGAGAGTCAACCCTCTGCTGACAGTGAGCCTGCCATACCTGCGGTAAGCCAAAGGACCCGCAGATAGCTGCCTGCACTGCCTGTAAACCCAGCTATTAGCTGTACCCTGAATGCTAGTGGGGAAAGTCAGGTTAGACCACCACCAGACAGTGGGTTACGCAGGTCAACCCGGAGCACTATGGGGCAAATACCAGCTCGCTGGAAGATCAAAATGCTTTATATTGTAAATGTTTTATGTTTGTTGCCTGGCTGCTAATTATGTTTTTCCAGTCTTTCTAGTTCATGGACTAACAGGTTATGGACGCTGAATAACCGGAACTGTCTTGTAGATAGTTGCACTTGGTGCCCTCTTTCGAAGATGGCCACGGAAGAAAAATCTGTCCGGTGTGGCCTCCTTGTGGCCCAAAGTAGAGAGCTCAGCCTTGTCGCCACGCCCAAGGCGAGGAACTTGGGGTTTATGGAAACAGGTCCCCACACCGTGGAAAACTTCACACCTTGTTGGGTGACATGGACACCCGGTCACGGAAGCGCCGTGACCTCAAGGACAAAATATACTTGTATATATGTTATGTTGTCATTTATACCCTGTATTTGTGTTTCCTGTTTAGTCCGGAGTACTAAATTTTACTAGGGGAGAATGTGTCACCCCAGGCCTGGATGCCACAAACAATAATCTGTGTCTGAGAGCAGGAGGGAGGTCCCCTGGTTAGGGACAATTAGCATACAGCACCTCCTGTCCCAGGCCAGCAGGGGGAGCTGGCTGCCCCTATAAAAGCTGGAACTGGGGGCAGGGTTAGAGAGAACTGGAAGACCTAGCTCAGGAGTGAGACTAGTCCCAGAGAAGGAGGGACAGTTCAGCTGTAGCTGAGGAGTCCGTGAGGCACAGGAGAAACTGCAAGCGAGGGACAGAGGTGATGAGAGCCGGTCCTGGAAGAGAACCAATCTACCGGGCATTGGGGTGTGGGGCTGTCAGGGTTACAAGTCCAGCAGAAGAGAACCAACCTGCGAGGGATTTCAGGTCCCTTGGCCTAAGAAGCCTGGAGGCTCCGCCACACAGAGGGACCAGTACAGCGAGGAGCAAGCAACAGGTACCCAAGGCCCTAGTCGCATGCCATACAGGCGAGAAGTACACGGCCAGCTCAGGGACGTGGACTATTACACCACGAAAAGGGGGATAGTCAGAAAGAGCATAGAGAGAACGGTAGGCCTACACACTCACCCTGACCAGTGGGGCTCGCCCGAATGCTCTCAGACACCCAGGCCCATTCCTAACCGGTACTGTTGGGTCATTAATAATATCTACAATAAAGACCCTGAACTGTTTGAAGCGGACTCTGAACTCTTACTATTGCGGCCTGCACTATCACCCCCAACATCCACCTACACTGCCCTGAGGCTACACTCTTCCCGTGGGGAGTTATCCTACACCTGTGCTGCACACCAACACCAGCCTCAGCAGTCTGCCTCGCAGCGGCGGTTATCCCTAACCGCAATCCACGGGTGGCGTAGTCGGACATTCAAAACACTGATAAATAGACTGCCACCATTTGGTCTGACCACCCTGAGCCACGGGATCGGGTTGCCACTACTACCCCCATTAGCACCGTAAACTAGAAGGCCCGGTTCCGTGTACCCCACGGCCCAGGGGGCGAGTCATGTGCATCAAATTATACATACACATATGGGGCAGTGGGGCTTCATACTATATACAGGTGCTTCTCACAAAATTAGAATATCATCAAAAGTTAGTTTATTTCAGTTCTTCAATGCAAAAAGTGAAACTCCTATATTATATAGAGTCATTACACACAGAGGGATCTATTATATAGAGTCATTACACAGAGGGTTCTATTATATAGAGTCATTACACACAGAGGGATCTATTATATAGAGTCATTACACACAGAGGGATCTATTATATAGAGTCATTACACACAGAAGGATCTATTATATAGAGTCATTACACACAGAGGGATCTATTATATAGAGTCATTACACACAGAGGGATCTATTATATAGAGTCATTACACACAGAGGGATCTATTATATAGAGTCATTACACACAGAGGGATCTATTATATAGAGTTATTACACACAGAGGGATCTATTATATAGAGTCATTACACACAGAGGGATCTATTTTAAGTGTTTATTTCTGTTAATGTTGATGATTATGGCTTACAGCCAATGAAAACACAAACGTCATTATCTCAGTAAATTAGAATACTTCATAACAACAGCTTGAAAAATGTTTTTAAAATCCGAAAAGTTGGCCTACTGAAATGTATGTTTAGTAAATGCCCTCAATACTTGTTCGGGCTCCTCGTGCATCAATTACTGCATCAATGCGGCAATGTGGCATGGAGGGATCAGCCTGTGGCACTGCTGAGGTGTTATGGAAGCCCAGGTGGCTTTGATAGCAGCCTTCAGCTCATCTGTATTGTGGGGTCTGGGGTCTCATCTTCCTCTTGACAATACCCCATAGATTCTCTATAATAGATTCTCTATGGGGTTAAGGTCAGGCGAGTTTGCTGCCAATCAAGCACAGTGATACTGTTGTGTGTAAACCAGGTATTGGTACTTTTGGCAGTGTGGACAGGGGCCAAGTCCTGCTGGAGAATGACATTTCCATCTCCATAAAGCTTGTGGGCAGAGTGAAGCATGAAGTGCTGTAAAATGTCCTGGTAGACGGCTGCGCTGACTTTGGTCTTGATAAAACACAGTGGACCTACACCAGCAGATGACATGGCCCCCCCAAACCATCACTGATTGTGGATACTTCACACTAGACCTCCAGCAGCTTGGATTGTGGCCTCTCCACTCTTGATCCAGACTCTGGGACCTTGATTTCCAAATGAAATGCAAAATTTACTTTTCATCTGAAAACAACACCTTGGGCCACTGAGCATCAGTCCAGGTCTTTTTCTCTTTGGCCCAGGTAAGACACTTCTGGCGTTGTCTATTGGTCATGAGGGGCTTGACACAAGCAATGCGACACTTGTAGCCCATGTCCTGGATACGTCTGTGTGTGGTGGCTCTTGAAGCAATGACTCCAGCAGCAGTCCACTCCTTGTGAATCTCCCCCAAATTTTTGAATGGCCTTTTCTTAGCAATCCTTTCAAGGCTGCGGTTATCCCAGTTGCTTGTGCACCTTTTTCTACCACACTTTTTCCTTCCACGTCCATTAATATGCTCGGATACAGCACTCTGTGAACAGCTGCTTCTTTAGCAATGACCTTTTGTGGCTTACCCTCCTTGAGGAGTGTGTCAATGACTGCCTTCTGGACATCTGTCAAGTCAGCAGTCTTGCCCATGATTGTGGAGCCTACTGAAACTGACTAAGGGACCTTTTTAAATGCTTAGGAAGCCTTTGCAGGTGTTTCTTGTTAATTCTAATTTACTGAGATAGTGACTTTTGTGTTTTCATTGGCTGTAAGCCATAATCATCAACATTAGCAGAAATAAACACTTAAAACAGATCACTCTGTTTGTAATGACTCTGTATAATATATGAGTTTCACTTTTTGGATTGAAGAACTGAAATAAATTCACTTTTTGATGATATTCTAATTTTCTGAGAAGCACCTGTATGTAGCAGTGCGGCAATTATACTATATACAGTCAGGAGTATAAGTACTTGATACACTGACAATTTCGAAAGTTTTTCCACCTACAAAGAATGAAGAGGTCTGTTTTGTTCTACTTAACTGCTGCAACTTGGACCTTTAACAGGATTTATATTTGACCTATGAGAAAGCATACTATGTGTATTTGGCAGATTAACTCAGGCATGTTTATGATAAACTGAATACATGGATTGGAGTCCTATTTGTATACAGAATATTGACTATTAATGCTGGCAGAGTAAGTCTTAGGCTATATTCACACTAGGTGTTTTTTCTGCAGCAAAACATAATCTCTTGGCAGGAAAGAAGTAGCGTCAAAAACGCAGGTTTTGGTGTGTTTTTTGCAGTGGTTCTTGGTGCATTTTTGGTGCGTTTTTCAGGATCCCAAAGTTCAGCTTTGCATCCACCATAGACACATGAAAACAGGTCACCATTGCAAGACATATGTTCATGAAAAAGTACACATTACAAATGTAACGGGGGGGGTGGGGGGTGAATTGGTCTGGAATGGTTTATCTAAGACCCTGGCAGTGCATTGAATTTGTAGGACACTATTTACTTTCACATTATGGTTTGCCATTGAGTTGCTCAGGCATTGTTCATTTTCACACCTCCCTGGGCCACACGTGTTGTTCAATCTCACACCTAGCTCAACCAATGTTTACTTTGTAGGCATCACTAATTTAATTAAACTGTAATAATCCAAGCTGCTATCTCAGGTGACCAAGACAAGATGGTTTAAACTTGGGAAAATCACAAGAATAAATGTGTGTCACATACTTGCTTTTTTCACTAAAAACGCAGCAAAATGTTCACACTAGGCTTTTTTTCAGCATTTTTTTCCACCACCCTTTTTTTTAATGGGTGAAAAACGCTGAAACAAGTGACATACTCTATTGCAAAAAGCCATGGAAAGCACAAAATACTGAGGACAAATAAGCAAGCTTTGTGCATGAGATTTTGGAAATCTCATAGACTTTGTTGGTACTGTAAAACGCAGCTGAAAATTTGCATAAAAAAGCCCGTTAAAAAAACGTCTAGTGTGAATATAGCCTTGTATAACAGTTCGCCAATGAGTTAGGATATATGACCATGATGCAGAAATGCTGCGGATTTTTCCTAAGCGTTTCTGCATCTCCCTGGGTTGTCAAGCGCTTTGCCAAGTGATTTTAGCATCACTTGGAAAAGTGCTTGACAACTTGGTCACACTATATAATTCCATGCAACCGGCATGGATTTATATAGTGTGACCAAGTTACAATGCTGCAAATGCAGCATCAATAATGAAAAAAAAGAATAATAATGGTGAAAAATAAAAAAAAAACATTATACTCATCTTCCGATGGTCCTCGATCTCCTTCTCCGGTGCGTCCGATGTCTTCGGCGGATCACGGTGCTGTAAAAGGACCTTCCATGACGTCATTTAGTCATGTGACAGGTCACGCCAGGAGCAGACAGGGGCCATCAGAAGGTAAGTATATGTTTATTTTTTATTTGAATTCTATTTTAACTACAGGTACTATGGTACCCGGGTCTGGAGGAGAGTCTCTTCATCTCCAGACCCGGGTACCATCCACGCATTGAGTCGCATAATATCCACATGCGTATTTGTAGTCATGCGGATGTTATGCGTTCCAATGCAAGTCAATGGCGGCTAAATCGCAGCGACTCTGCAAAATTAAAGGACGTGCTGCGGATTTTTCCGCAATGATAATCCGCAGCGGAAATCTCCGCGTCATGTGCACAGCACATGCGGATTATCATTGGGGACCATTGCAGACCTATCACCAAGCATTTTTTAAGTGTTTCCGCGGCGGAAGTTACGCTGCAGAAACGCCTAAAAAACGCATAGTGGGCACACAGCCTTAAAAGTTCTATGGTGAAGAAAAACACGTGAGATAATAAATGCGAAATATACAATATTTCCCATAATATGACTGAGGATATCTTTAGGGTGTATTCACTGTTTTTCTTCTGCAGCAAAAATGCTGTGTTTTACAGTACCATCTTAGTGAATGACATTTCTGAAATCTCATTCACATGCTGTTTTTTTTGCATTTTTTTTAAATCTGCAGCTTGTCAAGTCTTTCAGAGGTTTTGCAGCATTTTTCACCCATTCAAATGAATGGAAAAAAAACACAAGTAAAAACACCTGAATTTTAAGCAGCGTTTTTCCTGCCTCCTTTGATTTTTGAGGTAGAAAAAAAATACTGCCAAAATCCAACTTGTGAACACACCTTTATCCTGGTTGTGTTCTAATTGGATATAAAATAGAACGGCCATAATAACATGGGTAGTTAATTGTATGGTGTTTTCACTTTATATAATACCAGGCCGCATTCTATTTGCGCAGAGCTGCTCCGTGAAGATTCTATCACAAGATTCCGTGATGACATCACAGGTGATGGTGACATCACTGCTCACAGTCGCTATATATACAATGCACATAGGCTCATCCGTGCCTTTCTTGGCTCTATAGTGACTGATAGCACTTGCAGTTTTTCACTATGGCTGGAATTGTTTTGGACATTCCTCAGGTAAAAGCACTATTGTTGATCCTTATGATCAATCGTCCTAACAGTGTGCTTCTACCACCCGATGGCGTCCTCAGCTTCACTCACCGGCTGGTGATGGAGCTAGTAAAGGATTGCCTGACCAAACACCGACAACGTCGTCTAACGTCAGACTATCTGACGGATTTACTTCAGAACATCAGGACATTACTACACCAGGTAAGTGGCGGACACTCTGCACAGAACATCTCAATATTAACAGATAATAATGGAGGGATAGAAGCTTTTTCTTCTAATATATCGTATTTTGCAGACCATAAGACGCACCAAAAATTTTTGGGAGGTAAATAGGAAAAACATTTATTATAATAAAATGGGGGTCTGTCTTATAGTCCTGTCTTATAGTCCGAATTTTCGGTTGCTTACTGAGGGGGGTGGTGGCAGTGGAGCGAGGTCACAGGAGGCAGAGTCGCTGCTGCAGGAAGTCGGCAGTAGGAGTGGGGCGCTGCTGCGGGCCCCAAGCTGGGAGGAGCGGGGTGTCCAGAAGGTGCGAGGCTGCGGGCCCTGGGCTTCAAGGAAATGTTAGCGGTAATTCAGGAGGGGAGGCCCTGCTCTGGTTATTGATTTCTCTGCAGTGGGCTTCAAGAAGTAGGCTACTGGAGATGGCCAATACGCAGATTGAGATCTCAGCTCGTCATTGAGCCGAGATCTAAATCTGCACATGCACTGCCTCCAGCGGCCATTTGCCTGAAGCCCACCGCCAGAAAATCAATGGGCAGAGCGGGGACTCCCCTCCTAAATCACCGCTAACATTTCCTTGAAGCCCAGGGCCCGCAGCCTCGCACCTCCTGGATACCCCGCTCCTCCCAGCTCGGGGCCCGCAGCAGCGCCCCACTTCTACTGCCGGCTTCCTACAGCAGTGACCCTACCTCCTGTGACCTCACTCCACCACAGCCACCCCCCTGGTAAGCTACATTCAGACAATTATTATTATTAATAATCTGTCTGATATGCTGGGGTGGAGAGTTCCAGAGTAGGGGGGATGCACGGGAGAAATCTTGTATGCGATTGTGGGAAGAGGAGATAAGAGGGGAGTAGAGAAGAAGATCTTGTGAGGATCGGAGGTTGCGTGCAGGTAAGTACCGGGAGACTAGGTCACAGATATATGGAGGAGACAGGTTGTGGGTGGCTTTGCATGCCAAGGTTAGGGTCTTGAACTGGAGTCTCTGGGTAATGTGGAGCCAGTGAAGGGATTGGCGGAGCGAGGGGAAAAGCCAGGGAATAGCGGGGCGACAGGTGGATTAGTCAGACAGCAGAGTTTAGGATAGATTCGAGGGGTGCGAGAGTGTTAGAAGGGAGGTCAAAAATTTTGGAAAAAAAGGCATCTTATAGTCCAAAAAATACGGTAAAACACAACGAGTCCCCAAATACAGTATGTAGTCATTGTATCTGCAGACAGAGAACCGATGTCACATACAATTTCCGCCTCCATTCTGACCGCTCTCATCTCAAAATTCTCCTTTCCATTTTTCCTTCTTTATAGGCTGAAGAAAGATCTCAGACTGAAGATTTGGCTGTCTTTAAAGAACTGGCCGAAAAAGTCCTGTCTATACTAGAACGCTCATTGGAACGCCCGGTAAGGATCAATATTAATAGACGTATCTTAATCCACCGTATCTGAGGAGACTTTCTGAGAAAAGGTCTGAAGATGGCGCGGGATTTGTATCGTTACAATTGGTGCATCTGTAAATGTTGGTTTAGTCCTTCATGATTTATGTATTTGGTGATTTAGTGAAATCTTCCACATATTAATTATATATATTATATCTATCAGGAAACAACAGGAGGCGACGCCAAATATGGGCAAAATGTGACCCCGAAAATCCCTGACCCTAATAGGAGTCAGCCGGAGCTGAACAGCGATCTGATTACAGGTGAGCGATCACCCGACCTTCTACAAGGAATGTCCAGATATTACAGAGGACGGAGGATAATGTTAGATTTACTCTCTACTCTGTGTAATGGGAACCTGGCAGCACATTGTTACATATAGAAGTAGTGGTGTGACGGTATAGGCCATTGTCCCCTAATAATAATTGTTTGTAGAAATCCAATGTGCCAGTCAGGAGAAATGTAAAGTAGACACCATATACAAATCAGAATGGAAGTGCGCTGGGGGCGAGAAAGAAGAAATCCAAGTGCAGTGACACGCCCCCAGTGCACTTCCAGGCTAATTTGCAAATCTCTCCTATGTTTCAGCTCTCTTACCATCACTCGTATGTGCAGCGTGGGTGGGGGCTTCCTCATTCATGTGATGGAGGGTCCATTCTGCAGTGCTATAGCAAGTAACATGAAATAAATTAAATTTAAATTGCATTACTGCTCTAGAAAATGGGAAAAAACTAAGATACTGAGCACATAATTTGACGAATTCATGAATGCCCAGCAGCCAATGACAAGGCGATCTTTTTGCTGGAATCCTCTCCTAATGTGAATCCTCTCCTAGGCTGAAGCCTACATTTATATGGGTAGGTAGGATCCTGTTGTAATTAAAACCACCCCGGGCTGATGTGTGGAGATAGGTTCCCAGCAAAAAAGGTCGCCTTGCCTTGACTGCTGGGCATGCACCGAGCAAAAGAAGGTCGCCTTGCCGTGGCTGCAAGGCATGCACCCAGCAAAAGAAGGTCGCCTTGTCGTGACTGCTGGGCATGCACCCAGCAAAAGAAGGTCGCCTTGTCATGACTGCTGGGCATGCACCCAGCAAAAGAAGGTCGTCTTGCCGTGACTGCTGGGCATGCACCCAGCAAAAAAAAAGGTCACCTTGCCGTGGCTACTTGGCATGCACCCAGAAAAAGAAGGTCGCCTTGCCGTGGCTGCTGGCCATGCATGAATTGGCCAAATTATGCACTAAGTATCTTCCTTTTATCCTATTTTCTACAGCAGTAATGCAATTCAAATTTCATTTATTTCATGTTTACATGCTATAGCATTACAGAGTGTAACTTTGTTAGTTATATATTTGGATGGCTACTCTTAGTATGCACCTGTTCACACCCATTTTCTTTTCGGAAGTGATGGTCAGTCTTTTGTTATTTATGAAGGGGTTCCTCCATCATTTACATTACATTTATCTATGGATTCCCCGTATATTCTCATATTTAGAATCCCCATATAACGAGTATTAATCCCATTTACAGACATCTTGTCATTTCTCCGTTATATTGCTGTATTATCTATGTAGGAATAATATCCTCTAATACATTTCATTTCTTCATCATTATTTTAGAAACAACTGAGCTGTCGAATCCTAACAATGGAATTAGTGAGATCCCGGAGATCCAAGAATCCGTAAGTATCATAGAGGGGGATGCGTGTGTGTCATCAGATCATGGGGTGTGAATGACTCGTCCAGTATTATCCCCCATACAACCATGGGACGTCTCTATTCTAAGTGTAGATGACCCTATGGTGTTAATTACATTTGAATTACAGGGAATCTGTCACCAGGTTTATGCTATTTGGTCTGAGAGAAGCATGATGCAGGGACAGAGACCCTGATTCCATGTGTTGATTACTTTACTCGGTGGAGCAGTTGTGATAAAATCACTATTTTTTTCTGCTGCAGAGCTCTGAATGCTGAGTCTTGTATAACCCCGCCCACACCATTGATTGGCAGCTTTCTGTGTACACTGTGCATAGGCAGAAAGCTGCTAATCAGTGGTGGAGGCAGGGGTACAGAGCAATAGGACTACCTGGCTAGACAGATAGTCTTCTAGTGATAATCTACTGATTTTATTGAAACAGCCACACACAGCCTAGTAAGTAACACATCACTGGAATCAGGGTCTCTGCCCCTAAATCATGGTGCTTTCAGAATACATAGCAAACACCTGGTGGCAGATTACCTGTAAGTCCTCCTCTGTGTGATCTCCCACATTATCCAGAATGTTATAGTAATGTATGATGACCGTTGCAGGGCGGCTCCAGGATTTTGTGGGCCCTGGGCGAAAGAGTCTCAGTGGCCCCTTTAACACATACCACGATTCATGATGCACAGATACCGCAGATAAATATATATATATATATATATATATATATATATATATAGTACAAGCCCGAAGATTTCACTTCTTACATTACATGAGCGATATCTATTGTAAATTCCACAATAACTCAGAAAGCGGCGAATCCTCACAGCTCACAGTGCAGACCGGACAGTAATGTCCTCCACACAGTATAATGGCACCACATAGTCCTCTATACCGTATTATGAGCTCCATATATTGCTCCATATAGAATAATGGACCCCATAAAATGCTCCACGCAGGCTGTGCCCCCATATAATGCCCCATGCAGGCTGTGACCCCACACATAATGCCCCATGCAGGCTGTGCCCCCCCCATAATGCCCCATGCAGGCTTTGACCCCCACATAATGCTCCATGCAGGCTGTGACCCCCACATAATGCCCCATGCAGGCTTTGACCCCCCACATAATGCCCCATGCAGGCTGTGCCCCCCCCCACATAATGCCCCATGCAGGATGTCCCCCTCCCACATAATGGCCCATGCAGGATGTCACCCCCCATATAATTCCCCATGCAGAATGTCCCTCCCACATAATGCCCCATGCAGGCTGTGCCCCCAAATAATGCCCCATGCAGGCTGTGCCCCCCCACATAATGGCCCATGCAGGATGTCACCCCCCATATAATTCCCCATGCAGGATGTCCCCTCCACATAATGCCCCATGCAGGATGTCCCACCCCACATAAAGCCCCATGCAGGATGTCCCCCACACATAATGCCCCATGCAGGATATCCCCCCCACATAATGCCCCATGCAGGATGTCACCCCCCATATAATTCCCCATGCAGGATGTCCCCCCCACATAATGCTCCATGCAGGATGTCCCACCCGACATAATGGCCCATACAGGATGTCACCCCCCATATAATGCCCATGAAGAATATCACCCCCCCATATAATGCCCCATGCAAGATGTCCCACCAACACATACTGCCCCATGTAGGATGTCACCTCTCACCCCATATATTGCCCCATGCAGCATGTCACCTCTCACCCCATATAATGCCCCATGCAGGATGTCACTTCTCCCCCCATATAATGCCCCATGCAGGATGTCACCCCCCATATAATGCCCCATGCAGAATGTCACCTCTCACCCCATATAAAGCCCTATGCTTGATGTCACTTCCCCCCACCCATATAATGACCCATGCAGGATGTCACTTCTCCCCCTCATATAATACCCCATGCAGGATGTCACCCCCCTATATAATGCCCCATGCAGGATGTCCCCCCCATATAATGCCTCATGTAGGATGTCACCTCTCACCCCATATAATGCCCCATGCAGGATGTCACTCCCCCCAAATAATGCCCCATGCAGGATGTCACTCCCCCCATATAATGCCCCATGCAGGATGTCACTTCTCCCCCCCATATAATACCCCACGCAGGATGTCCCTACCTCCCCCCATATAATGCCCCATGCAGGATGTCACTTCTCCCCCCATATAATGCCCCATACCTCCATACATAAAAAAAAAAAATCAAATGCTCACCTCACTGCTCACCAGCTGTGGAGAGGTAAGTATTGTGCCGGCCGTGGTCCTGCGCAAGCATTGGGGGGGGGGGGCAAGGCCCACTAGCTGGCGCTGGCACCACTCTCCTCTGCTCACCGGTCCCATAGCGCGCCAGGGTGCCCGACAGCAAGTGGGCCCCTCGCCTACTCAGGGCCCCGGCACTTGCCTGGGTGTGCAGGGTGCTAGTGCCAGGTCTGCCCAGCGTCCGGTTTGTATCCTCCCAACATCATATCAGTGTAAATCATCTGGGACATAATATGGGGGGAGAAGTTTTTGCATCTGTAACTTTTTTCCTGCATCTTCAATAAATCAGTATTATTTCTTATTCTTTTATAGAGCGTGATGGATTCATTGGTTCCTGCGAGAAAGCCGCATATGAGCGACTATGAAACTTCCAAACTCATCAGCAGTGGAAATTTTGGGTGAGATTTCTGTTGCCATAATCCACATTTTTCAGGGTTCCCTATGACAATGCTTCTGCCCCTGCACTCTTCCATTCAGTGTTATCATAGGGAAATTATATGATCTGTAGCAAATCAAACTGTAAGGAAAGCGATTTAAATAATATAATTACATATAATATAATATATAATAATATAATATTATTACATTCGCCTGTGCTAGACCTTCATCTGTTCTTTTGCTGCCTCCTCCACCTGAGCTTTTCTGCTCTCCACTCTGATCTTTGTTTTGATGGGGGGGGCTCCATTATGAAGCTGATCAGAGAAGTTGGCTACACATGGTCACATGAAGGGTGACACCATATTGACGTCAATGACATCTACACCCTCCACCATGACCATGTGGGCCCAATCACTGGCCTCAGCAGCAGAAGAGAGCCCTGGAGCACATTCATTTTGGACCAATTTTATTTGCACTAAATTATATTTGGTCAGTTATAGCGAATCTGCCCAAAGAGAATTTCGATAGATTCTCGTATCTATAATGTGACCTGGGTGATGGCTCCGGCAGAAGTGGCATTGTGGAGACCTCCCATAGGTGATCTATGTAGTGCTATTTTATGTATTTCTAGATGTGGATTTATAGTGGCGGCCAGACTTCTAGTATTAAACATATGCAAATTGTCTCTTCAGAGAGGAAGCAAACTAGAACTCCACCTATAGGAAGTAGCAATCCTAAAAGTCAATATCGACCCTTTAACAAGCCTTGTCACATGACTTAGGATAATAGCCAAAACCAAAATCTCAATTTGCAGGAACTGTGTTCTGGGGTACTGCCCCTCTTCAGTGCAAAGTGTGAGATATGGTTTGACTGGGTGAGAGGTGTCTGACCGTTATCCAAGGGGTTGACGTTTCTCCTTGCGGACATGAGGAGACTTTTAAGCCGCAATGCTCCTCTGGGAAATAGGATTGCTACTTCCTATAGGTGGCACTAGGGTGCTAGTTCTCTTCCTCTCTGAAAAGAGACAATTTGCATATTTCCCAGAAGAGCATTGCAGCTTAAAAGTCTCCTCACCTTGACATGCTTAACATGTCACTCTCCGCAAGGAGAAACGTTACCGCTTGGATCCCGGTCAGATGCCTCTCACCCAGCCAAACCATATCTCACACTTTGCACTGATGAGTGCTTGTACCCCAAAACATAGTGTCCGAAAATTGAGATTTTGGTTATGGCTATTATTCCATGTCATGTGATAAGGCTCGTTAAAGGGTCGATATTGACTTTTAGGATTATTACTTCCTATAGGTGGCACTAGAGTTCTAGTTCTCTTCCTCTCTGAAGAGACAATTTGCACATTTCCCAGAGGATCATTGAGGCTTAAAAGTCTCCTCATCTTGACAAGCTTAACATGTCACTCTCCGCAAGGAGAAATGTTACCCCTTGGATACCAGTATTAAACATATAATGATTTCTATAGATGGATTATTAATAAGGATTTATTATAACCGATGGATTCTCCTTCTCTCCAGGGCCGTCTACTTAGTGCATCATAAAGACTCACACCAGACCTTTGCTATGAAGAAAATGGCTAAGCGGAACCTAAATACTGCACAGAGATTGGAATGGGCCTTTCTGGAGAGGGACATCTTAACATTTGCTGATTGTCCATTTGTGGTCTCCATGCTCTGCTCCTTTCCAACTAGATCTCACCTGTGTATGGTCATGGAGTATGTAGGAGGTAAGACACATCTATTGTATTATATTCAGCCCATGTCGGCTTTCATCTTATCACTGCTCATATCATTAGGACATTGTTGGTTACTTCCCCACAGAGCATTTACTATAGGTTATCTATTACCAAGATGCTCGTAAATTCATTGATCTTGGTGCAGGGGCGCTATGGGGCTCATCAGTCGGAGGGGGTCTGTCGACGCTCGGCAGTGGGCAGCATCCCTCCACCTGTCATCACAATTTCAGCGGTATTTGCTTCTTCAAGGAGGAGGGGCTGGTGGGGGCAAAAATACTGAGTAGGTGGCTAGTAGGGGCCAAAATACTGAAAGGGGGCCGTATGACTAGATATGGGGGGACTGTGAATGCTGAGTGGAGGTCATCATATTAAGTGGGGTGCTGTGGGGGTCCTCACTCTATATGGAGGCCCCCATTCTGTGTGGGGACATCATACTGAGTGGGGAGTTATGCGGACCATTATATCGTGTGAGGGACTGTGGGAACCATTATCCTGAGTGGGAGGGTTGCTGTGGGTGCCATCACACCGAGTAGGGGGTTGTGGCTGGCCTCCTTCTAAGTGGTGGCCTCCTTAGGAGGATTCACTGTGGGGATACCATACTCATTGAGTGTGGGTGTGGGCATTTTTGGGAGCATCATACTCTAAAATGGCCATAAAAGTTGTATTGCTGGTGAGAACACCAAGCTGCTTCAACAGGGATATAAATATATTTCTTTTTTATTTTTTAGGGTGGGGGGCAATTACAACTTTTGATATGGGGTCTTGTGATTTCTATGTGCGCCACTATCTGTGTGATCTCCCCAGGATGTTTCCGCTCACTGCTCATTATACATCATGGTTATCTGCTCGTGGTATATCATGGTTATCTTCTGTATAAACCCCTCACCGGTCATATTTCCTTTCTTCTATAGGTGGAGACTGTGGGACCCTTCTAAGCACCAGGGGTCCTTTCTCTGTCCCCATGGCCCGCTTGTACTTTGCAGAGGCGGTACTTGCCGTGGAATACCTGCATAGCTACGGTGTGGTGCACAGAGACCTGAAGCCGGAAAAGTAAGTGCCCCCGTAGTATAATAAAGTGGGGAAAGTTGTCATTTATTATCATTCAGTCTGTGAGGCTAAAACCATCTTCTCTTTTGCAGCCTCCTGATTACATCTACTGAACATATTAAAGTTACCGATTTTGGGATTTCAAAACTTGGTCTAATGATACCGAAAACCAACACCTACAAGGAATTAGCAGTGGACATCTCCAGAGAGTTCCAGGACCGTGAGGTCAGCATCACCTACAAGAACTTAGCTTGTTATTTGCAAATCTCATCACACTATTGTCTCTTCTCTACGTTCTTCCTTTCTAGAGAACTTTTCCACTAATATTTTATCTTCTGCATTGTGTTTTAACGATGATATCTTGTCATAATAATTGTTTAATCGATTCTCATCTCTATCTTCTGTTGGTTTCCAGTTCTGTGGCACCCCATGTTACATAGCCCCAGAGATCATCCTGAAAGAAGGCTATGGAAGACCTGTTGACTGGTGGTCATTGGGGATCATCCTGTATAAATTCCTGCTGGGATGTGTACCATTTGATGCTGATTCCCTCACTGAGCTTTATAAAAGGGTTGTCATTGGTGAGTAGAATAATCCGATCATTGCGTTGATTGGTTACATTTGTTTAGTTATTTCCTTTGTTTTATGTTACAGTCCAGTAAAGAGGTTTTATTTTCTGTAATTTTCTATGTAACAGGAGAACTAATTTGGAATTGTGATCGCGCTCCACCCCTGGATGCTCAGAATCTCATCACTGAGCTGCTCAGAAGAAATCCTGTGCGTAGACTTGGGACAGGTAACAGATATACTAGTATTAATATTCCCTTATTAGACCAAGGACATATCGCTCATGTCCATGTAGATCAGCATTTCTCTATCAGCTCATCTACTGTATTTCTAGTTCTCCACACTAAGACTTTCAGTTTATTTCCTTCATGTCGGCTCAGTTTTGTCATTAGTTCAGATTACGATAAACTGTTCAGATATGGAGCCATCCCTGACTATGTCCGCATCACTTTTGTTTTTCTTTTTCTAGGAGGAGCATTTGAGATCAAGGTTCATCCATTCCTGAGTGACTTGGACTTTGACAACATTCTGAGCCAGGAGCTGGAGTATGTTCCTCAGCTTGTTTCAGACGCAGACACCAGCTTATTTATCAGTAAGTAGAAGGAGACGTCATCTAGACTAAGCGACTGTTTGTCTCATCTTCCCTAATATGTGATCATCTGTTCCCATTAATATTAGTGATAAATAGTGACTGTGTTATACTGACAACCTCTAATAATACTTCATTACCTATTTCTTGTAGATCATTCTGATATAAACAAGCATCTTGTCTCAAAGGATGAGGAAGGCACAAGTGAGAACAATGAGAGCCTTGACTTCCAAAATTTTACGTCATCTTCTGAAAAGCTTTGTAAAGTAAGTATGTGATTAATAAATCCAAAATATGTTAAAAAAAATAAAAAAAACTCTAAAAGTACATAAAAAAAATATTTTATATCTTATTTTTATCCGTATTTAGCTCTGTACCATCGCTACCAGGATGGTGAACAATGAGGATCCCAATGCCCCTCCAGAGTATACACAAGAAACCAACACAAACATCTCAGAAATGTGAGTAGATTAGAAAGGGTCATTACTGGGAGTTCCAGGCTGATCTATGTACACAACACCAAATATAGGACATAAATAACAGAATATCAAATGCAGCATTCACCGCTTCATGGTTAACGGTCATTGTACTTTTGGCTTCAGAAAATGCAGAAGATAACAGCCCATAATTGTGGCATGTCATGCATTTTTAGCACTGCCTACTCTGTAGGAGAGCTGTAGTATTACTTGCCAGACATTCTTGGTAGTTGTGTTCTGATCCATGGAAGGTAGTTTTGAGCAGAAAACCTTCCCCACTATGACGGTGATATGTCCTATTAGGCCTTATAGTCAGTGTTCTTATAGTGAGACAACCCATTTTATACTGTGTTTACTTACGATTTACATGTTTTTCTTCTTCAAACAGGCAGAAAGAATCTGTTCCTGTATGTAATACAGACGATGCTGTTACCATCTTGCCACCCTCGTCCCCATTGCCAGGTATGTACATGTCTACAGCACCAACAATGTGAATGTTGACTTCAAGGCTCAAATATTTCCACATGGTTTTTCTGGTCTACTATGTTATCCATGTTTCATGGATCTCAGCTATGTTGACCATGGGTTCGTACTGTATCCCTATTTCCCTAATTTTGTACAGGAGTTTTTTTTCATGTATTCTGTATATTACGTTGCATCATCTATTAACCTAGTGAGATATAGCGACTGTGTTATACTGACACCCTCTAACAATCCTTCCTTACCTATGTCTTGTAGATCACTCTGATGAAAACAACCATCTGATCTCAGAGGATAAGGAGGGCACAAGTGAGGACGATGAGAACTTTATCTTCCGAATATTTGCATCATCATCTTCTGAGAGGCTTTCTAAAGTAAGTATGTGATCGATAAATCCAAAATATGTACAAAAAAGGATCTACAAAATTAAAAAGTATATATATTTAATAACTTATTGTTATCCACATTTAGCACTCTACCACCACTAACGGGATGGTGAACAATGAGGATCTCAAGGCCCCTCCAGAGTGTACACCAGAATCCAACACAAACATCTCAGAAATGTGAGTAGATTATGGGGTCATTACTGGGAGCTCCAGGCTGATATATGTGCACAACATCAAATATAGGACATAAATACCATAATATCAAATGCAGCATCCACCGCCCCATGGTTATGAGTCATTGTGCTTTCAGCTTTCGGAATTGTTGGAGATAACAGCCCATAATTGTGGCCGGTCATGCACTTTTAGTGCTGCCCTCACTGTAGGAGAGATGTAGCATGAAATACCGGTCATTCTTGGTAGTTGTTTTCCTCTCAGCTCTCTATAAAAGGTAGTCTTGAGCAGAAGACCTTCCCCACTATGACAGTCATATGTCCTACTAGTCCTTATAGTCGGTGTTCTTCTAGTGAGACAACCCCTTTTATATGGAGTTTACTTGAGATTTACATGTTTTTCTTCTTCAAACAGGCAGAAAGTATCTGTTCCTGTATGTAATACAGACGATGCTGTTACCATCTTGCCACCCTCGTCCCCATTGCCAGGTATGTACATGTCTACAGCACCAGCAATGTGAATGTTGACTTCAAGGCTCAAATATTCCCACATGGTTTTTATACAATACTATAGGTCTCTTATGTTATCCATATTATGACAAAGCAGATCCTATAAGAAGATATTGTTATTGATTTTTGTTTTTAAATTTTTCATCAGAATTTCCATCTCATGAAGAAAGAAAATCAGCAATAAATCTGAGTATGGAGCAACAAAACTCAGAAAATGGAAAAAATGTGAAAAAGAGACGAGGTAAGTGTGAGAATCAACTCCATGTTGTGTGATGTCAGTGAGAATAATTCATGTGGAGTAGATGTCATCTGTCAGTGATGGGATTGTCACATGTATGATTGCTGACAATGACCCCTGACCTCTGTATGATAATATTCCTCTGCCGTCCGGCCACAGTGACTGCACAGCATTATCATGTAATATGGAGTCCCATCACTTACATTATATTTATTTCTCTTCTCATAGGTTCCATCTTCCGCCGGATCTTATCATCCTGCCGGCGTGGATTATCCAGGGCTGCTCGCGCATTTGCATGCTGTCACTGTTGCCCTAAAACCATCTAAAAGACGGGACACCTAAGCATCCAGCGCCCTGAAGTCCAGCAGATCCACCATCACTGCTGGAGCTGTATAGAAGGACCTTCACCATCTACCTGTGGCCTTCTGACTGGTCAACCTGGACAAGTTTCAGTAACGCCTCTGTCATCGGGCTCCGCGGTATTCATACTGCTCGTCTGACTTGTCATTTCCTGATCACCTGGTATCTGACCTCGGCTATCTTCCTGACTTTGATTTAGTCTATTGATAATGTTCACGATTTTATTCATCCCATTATTAATTAAAAAAAAGTAAAATCTGTTACTGTTGCTCTGATTCCTTTTTGTGTTGAATTCACAAATACTTGTAACTCACTAATTGCTCTTCTTCTCACTAAATGTATTTCTCATTATCCTTAATGCAGCAGTCAGTCTCATATTTCTGTCCAGCAGTTACACTGGTGCCTCCACCCTGTACCAGTCATTACACTCATCCACAAACCTCTCCACACTGCTGCACAGTCCTGCATCTCTACCATATCTACACTCCAATGAGCTAAGATTAACATCCTCCATAATCAGGACCTCCCACTCTCATGTCCAAGACATTTTCTCTGCTGCACCAGCTCTCAGGAGTGCACTACTGCAGGCAATCAGGTTTATTCCCACTATCAGAAATTTTAAGTGTGCAGTAGAAACAGATTATTTGTGGCAGGACTATCAAATCACCTCACTATTCTAAGTTTTTCCTACAGCACTCAGTAGCACTTAATATTTGTACATATACAGATAATGGTTGGTGACTGGTTCATGCAGCCTTAATTCCACAAAGATAGAAATAAAAGGTCAACATGTTTCATACATCCAAACCATCCTTAATCATGGCAGAAAAACATAATTTTAAGTTCCCACTATGAATATTTGGTGAGATATCACAGCTGTGTATTTTCACAGCACAAAGAACGCATCTTACAGATCAGCAAATCACAGTGTGCTGACGCTTAGTGTTATAGTTTTGAACAACACCATTCATTTTATCATATAATGTGTTGAAAAATGAGAAAAAATGCCAGGTTTGGGTTCCTTCATTTTACAGTGTGTATTGTGTTGTAAAAACAAACTGACAAAATGATTCAGAGTCAGTAGTACGATTACTGTGATACCAAACTTATAAGGTTTATATATATATATATATATACAGTGTTTAGCATAAATCAGTACACCCAAATAGATTTGTCAGCAAACCTGTAGTTTCCTTTCAGAATCATCATTTTATATGGGATACCATACTACAAAATACTCTCGCAAATTTGAGCCATTGAATGCAAACAGGATTTGGTATTTTGCAGACCCCAAAAAAGTAATTTTCTTAACAAACTCATTCAAGATCATGTTTCAAAAATGAGAACATCCCAGTAACAGTCTTAAGAGAAAAGCTAAGTTTAGACAACAAAATTCTAATTAACAAGAACTGAACCACAGGTAAGTGTAATTATTCATTAAACAGATGTCCAGCAGACAGGTGTCTGTAAAAGGAAGTTACTTAATAAAGAAAACTCCTTCCCATTTCATGCTATCAGCAATGGCACCACATAGAAGGGAAATGTCACAAAACCTGAGAAAGAAAATAATTTCTTTGCAATAAATGTGAAGTCTACAAGAAGATCAGCAAAACTTTACTTATCAGTCAGAATACTGTAGCAAAAGTGATGCAAAACTATAACAAAGATGGAACTGCAACCATCTTACAGAGACGTCCAGGCCGACTATGGAAGTTAACACCTAAACAAAAGCGTCCTCTGATGAGAAGGGTAAGTGGCACCACATAGAAGAGAAATGTCACAAGACATTTCTGAGAAAGAAAATAATTTCTTTACAAAAAATGTGAAGTCTACAAGAAGATCAGCAAAGCTTTTCTTATCAGTCAGATGGAAGTTAACATCTAAACAAAAGCATCTTCTGATGAGAAGAAAATCGACAGGCAAATTCATTACTATTAGCTGAAGAAGTAGAAAGCCAAACCAGGGCGAGTGTTTTCCATGACACGACACAGTGTACACTGCAAATGAATGGCATTCATGAGTGTCCTCCACAAAGGAAGCCTCTCTCCCTTAAAGCCCATGAACAATAAAAGTCCGTCTACAATTTGCCAGGGTCCATGCTTAAAACTATGAGGACTACCGGGACTCTATACTGTGTATGTGCATCATATGTGTATGTCCGTATTTTATGTTTGTGTGCACTATGTATATGCATACGCTAAAATGTGTATAGAGTATTAGCATGTGCAAATTTTATATATGTGCCTAATATAAATATACATGGAAATGTATATGTAGGTGGTGCCTGATGGAGGGTGGGGGGCCCAGATCAGAAGTCCTGATTAAGGGCCCTTCACTGTCATTGTCTGCCCCTTATATAAACAGTAAAATCTCCTTTAATAACTGGACTTCCATTGGGGTGGACTTCTCATAGATGGCCAGTAGGCATACTATATTGTGAATCTGGGCATCTCTCACAGAAAATCTGATCTGGATATGAGGGTGGTCTTCTATAAGCGGTGATGTTTTGGAGAGATTTAGGGAAAAGTCCCAATGCTTATCCATCGATCTGGTAATTTGAGTAAAATATTTGTGTTGATAACTGATCACAAAGTCACAAAATATGTAAGATTTGGCATAACCTGGCTCATTTTTCAAAAAGTTATGCTCAATTTTTTTAGCACCAAGTTTTGTTGCTTTTTTGTAGACTTACACTAACTTAGTATATTGTGTGAGAATTAAATGAATTATGAATTAGTTGGCGCATTTTACCACACTCTGGGGGTCCCTGACAGTCCTTCTTTATCTGCCCTGTAGTGATGCCAATGTAAACTTCCAAGTGACCGCGCAGTCAATCACTGTCACGAATGCAGGACAACCTATGATTAGCTAATTTTTGGGAAATCCTTATAACAAAAGGGGATTGAAAATATTTACAATTATTTTAAAAGCATTAAAAAAAAACAGACCCAATACTTATAATTAGTTTGTTGAAAGTAGTCTAATTAAAGGGAGCTGAAAGGATTAGAGATTATGAACCCCACTCACCAGTGTTTTTGCCAGAAAACTGGCATAAAGCTCTTGAAAAGTTGCAAAGTTTTGTGACTTTTCCCATTTTCACATAATTTTAACTTCTTTAAAGCCCAAGACGTACTGATACGTATCTGCGCCCTGGGACTTAAGAGCCTGATACGTATTAGTACATCTTTGCGATCGCGCACACAGGCTGTGCGGGCGTGATCGCCGCCGGGTGTCAACTGATTGTCACAGCTGACACCCGGTGCTATGTGCTGGGAGAGGTCCCGCACATTAACCCCCGCAATGCTGCGATCGAAGTCGTTCGCAGCATTGCGGGGGCAAGGGGAGGTGATCGGGATAGTCACCTCTACTGCTGGCGTCCAGCAATGTGTGCCGCGGCTTCCCGGATGTTGCCATGATGACCCGATTCACTGAGGGGTGCAGTTTTAAGAATGGTGTCACTTTTGGGTATTTTCAGTCATAAAGACCCCTCAAAGTGACTTCAAATGTGATGCGGTCCCTAATAAAATGGTTTTGTAAATTTTGTTGGAAAAATGAGAAATCGCTGGTCAATTTTAACCCTTATAGCTCCCTAATAAAAATAAATTTGGGTTCCAAAATTGTGCTGATGTAAAGTAGACATATGGGAAATGTTATTTATTAACTTTTTTTGTGTGACATATCTCTCCGATTTAAGGGGATAAAAATTCAAATTTTCAAAATTTTCGCCAAATATCTGTTTTTTTCACAAATAAACACAAGTGATATCGAAGAAATTTTACCACAATCATAAAGTACAATATGTCATGAAAAAATATTCTCAGAACCAGGGGGATCCGTTGAAGCGTTCCAGAGTAATTACCTCATAAAGTGACAGTGGTCAGAATTGTAAAAATTGGCCTTCTCATTAACGTGCAAACCACTTTGGGTTGTAAAGGGGTTAAGGACTCTACCTGCATATACAGTCATGGCGGAAAGTGCTGGCACCCTTGAAATTGTTTCAGAAAATTACACATGTTTTATTACACGCATGTTTATTTCCTTTGTGTTTATTGGAACAACACAAAAAAACTGAGAAAAAAAAGGCAAATTGGACATAATTTCACACAAAACTCCAAAAATGGGCCGGAATACATATATATATTTTTGATGGGACAACACTGAAGATGCGACACTTTGATACAATGTACAGTAGTCAGTGTACAGCTTGTTTAACTGTAAATTTGGTGTGCCTGCAAAATAACTCAACACACAGCCATTAATGTCTAAACCGCTGGCAACAAAAGTGAGTACACCCCTAAGTGTGTTCTCAGCTGATGTTATTTGTTGGTTTTTCTTTGCATCCCGAACAATTTTCTTGGCAGTTGTGGCTGAAATTTTTGTTGGTCTACCTGACTGTGGTTTGGTTTTTACAGAGCATCTGATTTTCCATTTGTTAATCACAGTTTGAACACTGCAGACTGGCATTATCAATTCCTGGGATATCTTTTTGTATCCCTTTCCTGTGTTATACTCTTTTTGCCTCCCTTTCCTGTGTTATACAGTTCAACTACCTTTTCCCGTAGATCCGTTGATAATTCTTTTGCTTTCCCCATCTCAAAATCCAGAAACGTCAGTGGCTGGATCCCAGAAACTCACTCAGCTTTATGCACACACACTGATTACAAGCAAACAGGTCATAGGTGAGGATGTTACCTTTAGTAGCCATTCAAACCCATTTGTGTCAAATTCTGTGCATGTTATCAGGCCAAAATCACCAGGGTATGTGAACTTTTTGATCAGGATTATTTGGATGTTTTTGGTTGTCATTAGTGATGAGCGAGCACTAAAATGCTCGAGTACTCGTTGCTCGGGTCGAGCAAATTGAAATACTCGGGTGCTCAACCCGAGCAATGAGCCCAAAATAAGTCTAGGGGAAACTTGAGCATTTTTCAGGTGGTTCCCCACGGCGGTCTGCAGAGGGCCTAAAAATTGCCCAAATCGATGGGAACTGTGCTCAAATGACATGGGAACAGCATGGGGAAGACCCCTGGAAGCATCTCTGACTCCCAGATCACTGCTGTCAACAACGTCGCCAGAGGATTACGCCACTTTTACGGCGTAAGGAACATCCTTTCCAGGGTGATGACTTGTATTTAAGGCAAAATAAATAAACAAAAACAAAAATACTCCTACACACCTTGGGCTATGTTCACACGTAGCATTTTTGACACGTTTTTGCACTTTTGCCTTGCTTTCAACCAAGACAAATGCATTCACCAGGAAATGTCATTTTAACATTTTACAACCTTATCTTGCCATGTGGTGTGTGACACATCATCAGACACATGCATACAGTGCTGAAAAGACATGGAAACAGCAAGGGGAAGACCTCTGGAAACATCTCTGACTCCCAGGTCACTGCCTAAATGTGTGCCTATCATAAGTGATCCTTGGCACATGCGAAGATGCCTCCCGCCACGCACCTGTCGTTGCAGACTTGCAACAATCACCGTCCACGTCCTTGTCCCACCGCAGTGTTCAGTTGTCCCTACCCCATTCCTTGGAATGCAAGCACAAGAATGCCGGCAGCCACCCACCCACAGGCTGCAATACTATACTGCCAAATTTTTGACAGCTGCTTGCACTTGAAATGTGGCCTTTTAGGCTCGTGGAGGCGGAAGCTTTTCATAACCTCATGCCGGCGGCGGCCGGGTGTCCATACTCGGTCCCCAGCCGCCACTATATTTCCCGGTATCGCCTCCGCCTTCCACAAGCACGGGTCCCATAACATTACCCGTGCCCTCCCCAGTGCACTTACTGGGAAGGACCGCCTAACCACAAACACGTGGACAGGTGAATGTGGCCAGGGACGATATGGAGCCAGTCCGCAACTTTTTTTGCTAAGAGTTGTATTTAGCTCAGTGAAAGGACTGGCATAGAGGGAAACCGTATCTACCCTGCGTGTCATTTCTCCCAGAAAATCCTTTAATTGAGCTTGTTGCAGTAGCAATGGCAGCCCATCCAACATCAACTCGCACTTGTCGGTAGTGCTTTGACACACACACATCTTTCTTTGCGCATTTAATTTCTTGAATACAGAGTTGGAAAATGGCCTGATCTGTAATGCGTTTTGAGAAATAACATGCATAAGCATGGCCGATCCGCATTAAAAAAGCAGCCATAGAGTGTCCGGGAACCTTCCCCCACACTTTTCTTAGCCAGGGCTGCTTTTCGGCAGGGTTGGACGGGCCCACCAGAGAACCGGAGGCTCCTCCGGCGGGCCCTGGCTTCTCCTTCAGGAGAGTTCATAGTGCCGAGGTGAGGCCATGATGATGATAGAGGCCATCATCTGCTTAGTTTTCTGTTACTTGGAATGCAATTGCAAGTATGCAGCCAGCCACCCACCCACCCACAGGCCGCAACACTAAACTGACAGATTTCTGGGCAGCTCTTTGCACTTGAAATATGGCCTTTTAAGCTTGTGGAGGTGGAAGCTTTTCACAACCTCATGCAGGCGGCGGCCAGGTGTCCATACTCGGTCCCCAGCCGCCACTATTTTTCCCGGTATCGCCTTCGCCTTCCACAAGCACGGGTCCCACAACATTACCCATGCCCTACCCAGTGCACTTACTAAGAAGGACTGCCTAACCACAAACACGTGGACAGGTGAATGTGGCCAGGGACGGTACGGAGCCAGTCCACAACTTTTTTTGATAAGAGTTGTATTTAGCTCAGTGAAAGGACTGGCATAGAGGGAAACCGTATCTACCCTGCGTGTCATTTCTCCCAGGAAGTCCTCTAAAGCTGCTTGCACTTGAAATGTGGCCTGAACATTACTGCTGGTACTTTTCTGTGGGAATTTTCTTGCCTCCTACCAGCCTGGAATATTTCCAGCAAACTATGGTACAACACCATGGTATTAGCACTGCCCCCAGTACCAGTAGCAAAGCCATCCTCAATTTCCTTCTCTGGAATTTTATTTGGTAGACTGAGTGGCTGCCCAAATACATTTTCTCACAAAGGAGCTGATGATAGAGTGGCAGTAGGTTCAAGTTTCTCCAGCCTGTTAGATATTAGAGGGTGAACGGCAGCACATTGGATCAGTGGTTAGCACTGAAGTCTTGCAGCACTGGGATCCTGGGTTCAAATCCCAGCAAGGACAACATCTGCAAGAAATTTGTATGTTCTCCCCATGTTTGCATGTGTTTCCTCCTCAGTAAAAATAGAGTGTCCTGGAATCTTCCCACACACTTTTCTTAGCTGGGACTGCTTCTCGGCTGGGTTGGAAAGTCCCATGGCTTCTACCTCAGGAGAGTTCATGATAGCGCTAACTTTGCAGCTGCTATGGGGCTCTTGAGCGGGTGAGAAAGGTTAGCCCTCAGAAACAAATCCTCTGGTGGGCACAATGTTTTTCAATCTGAAACAGCTTCTCAGTGGGAGTTGTTTTTCACCACAGCCATATTCTTTAGCTCTGTGAAAGGACTGGCATAGAGGGAAACCGTATCTACCCCGGTTGTCATTTCTCCGTCACCAGGTTCCGCCCATTGTAACACACGACCATGCCTGGCTGTATGTTCAGCGGTGAGAGCCAAAGATCAAGCTGCTGTGTTACAGCTTTCAACAACTATGCAGCGCTGGGCGGTTTGTCAATTAAGCATTAAGCATGTTATCTTCAGCACAGCCTGTTGCTGTTTGGCCAAGGCAGTGCTGCAGTGCTGTCAGCTTCTGACTGATGTGGTCATTTCGGAGATGGAGGAGGAGGTGCATGAGCAGAACAATGTGATTACATTGAGGTTAAATTGGTGATGCTGTTTTTTGTACTAAAGAAAGATCCTATTGTTAACCTAATACCCCTTTGAAGAGACATAGAGGAGGGTCTCAGTAAAATAAATTTTCCCATTATAAAGGAGCGGGTCTTCTATAGTGGTAATGCCCATGCTGTGACTGCAAGGGTGGCCAAAATTTTTGAAAAAAAACACTAACAATTTAAAGACACAAAGAGCATGGCCACAGTAACAAGGTACGACATGTTCCCATTAGAAAGGAGAGGGTCTGCTATACAGTTATAGGGTATGCAGTGAATCCAACGGCTGACAAACTTTAGGAAAAACCCCACTAAGAATTTAAGGACACACAGAGCAGGGATACAGTAACAAGGTACGACATGTTCCCATTAGAAAGGAGAGGGTCTGCTATACAGTTATAGGGTATGCAGTGAATCCAACAGCTGACAAATTTTAATGAAAAACCCCAATAAGAATTTAAAGACACACAGAGCAGGGCCACAGTAACAAGGTACGACATGTTCCCATTAGAAAGTAGAGGGTCGGCTATACTGTTATAGGGTATGCAGTGAGTCCAACGGCTGACAGATTTTAGGAAAATCCCCACTAAGAATTTAAAGACACACAGAGCAGGGCCACAGTAACAAGATATGACATGTTCCCATTAGAAAGGAGGGGGTCTGCTATACAGTTATAGGGTATGCAGTGAGTCCAACGGCTGACCAAGTTTAGGAAAAACCCACTAAGAATTTAAAGACACATAGACCAGGCCACAGTAATGACAAATTCCCATTAGAAAGGAGAGAGTCTCCCATAGTGTTGGACTATGCAGTGACTGCAAGGGCTGCCAAAAATTTGGAGGCACTTCAATGGCCCTTGGAAGAGACGTGGAGGAGCGCATCATAAAATTTTTTTACCATTAGAAAGGAGCGGGCCTGCTATACTTGTAATGCCATGCACTAAGTGTATGGGCTGACAAACATTTACTCCTGGGGGGTATACATGAACATACTGTATAAAAATTTTTTTTTACGGGCATCATAAAAATGTAGCGCCCCGAGGGCTCGGCCGCTACAGGGGTATTGCACCTCTGCCAGAGGTGTGATATTCCACTCCCGGGTAAGGATGGAGTATGGACCAGGGTTCAGTTAGCTGCATACAGCACACTCACCCCATTTCCGAGGGACAGCTCAACGGTGCTCCCATTAGACAGAAATGCAGGCACGACAGACCATGTCCCTGGCTAGAGAGGGGAGGGGGTAGGAATACCCAGTGATGTAGGAGCAGATAGGGGTTGGTTCCTGAGCGTAGATAGGAGCCCATTGGTTGCTGGTCACCTGGGCTCATGTTCTAGAGGGAGGTATAAAAGGTGGGCACCATCTTAGAACAGTGTTCAGTCAGAGAGAAAAAGTGACGGAGTGAAAGCCTCTGCAAGGGGCTCTGCTCCATAGGCGGGCCTAGCCTCTGAGGCCCAGCCAGCACAGAAAGAAGAGAAAAAGAGAAGTTCAGTGAGTGGAGTAAGAGAAGGAGTTCAGCCAGAGAGGGCTGACAGGGAGCTGTGGCTCAGTCTGGGCCCAGCTCCACGAGGCAGGCCTAGGGTGAAGGCCAGGAACAGAAAGGAACAAGAACAGAAAGGAACAAGAACAGAAAGGAACAGAAGAGAAAGAGAAAGAGAGAAACAGAAGGGCTCAGGAACAAGACGGCAGAAGGGACCCTAAGAACCCACGAGAATACAGGGTGAAGGGTCAGGCAGATTAAGGGTACCGGATCCCAAGATGGTGGAGGAGAAACAGCCCTCAGCCAAAGACCGGAGGTCGTGATCATTTATTGGTGCGACACCTCATCAAACCTGCTAGGAAGGCACCATATAGGACAGCGGGGAACGGGAACCACGTTTACCCGCACAAGTCCGCGGCAGCTGGACAAAAGTGGGTCACTGGTGAGGCAGGCCAGAGAAAGGATTGAAGGGGGTCCTGTGCCATGCTCCTGAACTGCCTGGGGTTGACCGAGCCCCTCACCTGGTGGACGCAGCATGGCTCGGGCGGTCATTGCTGACAGAAGTGACCCGGAGTACATGAACTGTGAGTAAAAGACATTGGACTGCAGTACGTTGTCTGTGTACTCTTTCGCTCCTCCAGCACTAACGGCACTGGGACTCTCTGCACCATCACCCCCACCCTCCACTACACTGCCCTGGGGCTGCACTCTTCCCGTGGGGAGTCACACTACCTCAGCTGCATACATCATCAGCCCCAGCGGTCTGCCTTGCAGCGGCGGTTCATAAATAACCGCAATCCACGGGTGGCGTAGTCGGACATCACTTAGGACTGCTAAAGGACTACCACTGGTCTGACCACCCTGAGCCACGGAACCGGGTCACCACTACTACCCCCACCGTCTCCCTATTGCCTGGCTCCGAGTGCCCCACGGCCCAGGGGCGAGTCAAACACCCTTTAAAAAATTATGTGGGTGTTGCATCATGGACCACGGTCACCCTGGTGATATGGTGGTGGAGGATGAGGAGAAGGAGGAGGACAAGAGCAAATAGCCAAAATCAGGAAGCGTATACCCATGTGTGGGTGTGAAAAGGTGCATGGGAATACACCTCCCAAGAAAAGACACTGGATTTGAGTTTATGTTACGCTGCTATCATTCGGTGGTGTTGAGAAGTCTGGCCCAATCCAGCCCTTGTTCATTTTCATAAGAGTCAGCCCGTCAGCATTTTCAGTTGACAGGAGGATGCGCTTATCAGTTATAATTCCACCAGCGGCACTAAAAACCCGATCTGATAAAACGCTGGCGGCAGGGCAGGCCAGGACCTCCAAGGCATAGAGAGCCAGTTCATTCCACATATCTAGCTTGGATACCCAATATTTATAAGGCACAGAGGAATCACGGAGGACGTTGGTACGGTACGGCAAGGTACTCCCTCAGCATCTTCCCAAACTTTGCACTCCTTGTGAGAGTACCCTGCGCCTCAGGGCCTGTGCGATGGGAGGGTCTGAGAAAACTCTCCCAGAACTTTGACAGTGTTCCCCTGCCTCTGCTGGATTGAAGTTGTGTCTCTCTCGCCTGTACTCCTTGGTTGTCGAACGAAGTGTGCCCTCTGCCTCCAGCGTTTTCAGATGGGAATTTTTTTAATAGTTCCGCAACAAGGGCCTTCTGGTACTGCCTCATTTTTGTACACCTGTCCGCCTCAGGAAAAAGAGATATAAAGTTCTCCTTGTAGAGTGGGTCTAGAAGTGTCACCAACCAGTAATCACCTAAAATTTTGAGAATGCGAGGGTCATGGGAAAGGCAGCATAACATAAACTCAGCCATCGTGCCAGAATACTAACAGGCAAGACTTCCGTGTCCTCACCAAGAGGATGACTGACCATGCTCTCCTCCTCCTCCTCTCTGTCCTCTGGCCATCCACGCTGAACAGACGGTATGACAGCTGTGCAGATAGCACCGTCTATAGTGCATGAAACTAGTTCCTGTCCTTCCTCCTCCTCCTCTTCCTCATTGTCACCCAATCCACGTTGGGATGAGATGAGGCTTGGCTGTGTGCAATCACTCTGTATGGTTAATTGCTCCATCTTATCGTGCTTCGCCTGAAATGCATCATCTTTGATTGTGAGCAGAGAGCGTTTCAGAAGACAGAGAAGCGGGATGGTGAGGCTAATTATGGCGTCATCGCCGCTCACCATCTTGGTGGAGTCCTCAAAGTTTTGGAGGATGGTACATATGTCTGACATCCACGTCCACTACTGAGGTCTTATGTGTGGAGTCTGAACTGAATACCGATAGCCTTTTTGATGCTGGTACTCAACAACTGCCCTCTTCTGCTCACAAATCCTTCCCAACATCTGCAATGTAGAGTTCCAACGTGTGGGGACATCACACACCAGTCTGTGAGCCAGAAGCTGCAAACGCTGCTGAAACACTGCAAGGGCGGCGGAAGCTGTAGCTGACTTTCTAAAATGGGCACACAGGCGGCATACTTTAACAAGCAGATCCGCCAGCTCCGGGTAGGATTTGAATAACCGCTGAACCACGAGGTTAAGCACATGGGCCAGGCATGGTACGTGTGTGAGCTCGCCTCGCCTCAGAGCCGCCACCAGGTTCCGGCCATTGTCACACACGACCATGCCTGGCTGTAGGTTCAGCGGTTTGAGCCACAGATCTGCCTGCTCTTTCAGAGCTGTCCATAACTCTTCAGCATTGTGTGTTTTTTCACCTAAGCATATTAGCTTCAGCACAGCCTGTTGCCGCTTGGCCGAGGCAGTGCTGCAGTGCTTCCAGCTTGAGACTGATGTGGTCATTTCGGAGATGGAGGCTGAGGAGGAGGAGGAGGCTGAGGAGCATGAGGTGCAGGAGCTGTAGACCGTGGGGGCAACCATGATTGACCTAAGGCCTGCAATCCTTGGCGTCGGGAGGACGTGTTCCGTCCCAAGGTCCGACTGGGTCCCGGCTTCCACTATGTTAACCCAGTGTGCCATCAGCGAGATGTACCGTCCCTGCCCACAAGCACTTGTCCACGTGTCCGTGGTTAGGTGGACTTTACCGGTAACTGCATTGTTGAGGGCACGGCTAATGTTTTGGGACACGTGCTTGTGTAATGTGGGGACGGCACACTGGGAGAAATAGTGGCGGCTGGGGACAGAGTACCAAGGGACGGCCGCCACCATCAAGTTGCGGAATGCTTCTGTCTCCACAAGCCTAAAAGGCAACATTTCGAGCCAAGCAGTCATGAATTATGAGAATTTAGTAGTGTGGCCTGTGGTGCGTTGGCTGCATATTTGCGCTTGCATTCCAAGGACTGGAGTATGAACAATTGAATGCTGCGCTGGGACAAGGACATGTGCGTGCTTCCTGATGCTGCTACTTGAGAGTGTGCAATGACAGGTGCAGGGCAGGAGGCATCTTTGCATGCACTATGGACAGGGGATTGGCTTGCATGCACAACAGCAGAAGAAGCAATGGTGCCACCTGTAGACACTGTTCCTGGACCCTGGTGTTCGGCCCACAAAGTCGAGTGCTTAGCTGCCATGTGCCTGATCATGCTGGTGGTGGTCAGGCTGGTCGTTTTGCCACCCCTGCTGATGCTGGTCTGGCTCGTGATGCAAATGGCCTTTTTGGAGCTATCGGCAGAGTCTTTAAAAAACAACCAGACTCGGGAAGACCTAACAGTTGTAGTGGCAACTTCCTTCGTGTTGGTGTTACGGGAAACGGTAGCCTGCCTTCTGTCTGCGGCCACCACACTGCTTCTTCCTGCCTGTTGGGGTGCTCTGCCTCCCTCCCCCTGTGTGCTGCTGTCATTGCTCTGCATGTCCTCCTGCCAGGTTGGGTCAGTTACTATATCATCCACCACCTCGTCTCCCACTTCTGCACCCTGGTACTATTCCTGACTTTCTGCCAATTGTGTCTCATCATGTCCACCTCTTGTGACAGTTTCCCACCGTCGCCTTCGTGTGACCGTGGATGCTCAAATATTTGGGCATCGCTACACGTGATCTCCTCTTGCCCCACTTCAAGTGGACCGGGCGAGAGGCCCGAATCTATAAATGGAAAAGTGAACAGCTCTTCAGATTGTCCAAGTGTGGGATCAGTTGTCTCTGGGTACTCGGCATGGTGGGAGGAAGGAGGATCAGGGTGAGGAATATGAGGTCCAGACTCATGGCTACTGAGACTTGACCGTGTGGAAGACAGGGTGGTGGTGGTGGTGGCTAAGTGACTGGAAGCATTATCCGCTATCCAACCAACAACCTTTTGACACTGATCTGGGTTCAATAGTGGTGTGCTGCGGTCCCCTAGAAATTGGGACAGGAAGGTCAGGCGAGAAGATGTGGGTGTTTGTTGTGGCACAATTTCGGCTTGCCCACGGCCTTGTCCTCGGCCTCTGCATGCACCATTACCATCACGTCCAGTTCCCCGTCCCTTGCCACGTGCCTTGCCCATTTTAAATGGAGGATAGTATCTTCCACGCTCACTACAAATGACTGAGTTTGAAGCGAAGTTATATGTGATCGGTGTGATGAAGAAAACAGAGTTTTAAATACCTGGCCTGTAAGTAAGTAGTGTGAACAGCAAACTGCTGTGAATTGCTTCACTGACACACTGAAAAAATGGAGGCCAGAAATAGCAGTATTTTCTGACAACGTATATGTGATCCGTGTGACGGAGAAATACAGTTTTAATTAGCTGGATTTCTAGCGCTCTAATATGGAAAGGACCTGGCTGTATTCTGCAGTGCCAACAAGCAAATGGCGCAGAAAAACGGTGTTCTCTGGATTGCTTTATAAGCAAATAATGAGGATTAAGATCCAAAGAAAAGTATTCCTGGCCCCTGAGACCTGGGCCTTTGTATAGAAATATCTAACAGCAGCAGAAGGCAGAATTGGAATGGAGCCTCTTGTGCTATATGCACTGCAGTCTGCTATATACACTGCCTGCCGGCCTATATACACTGCCTGCCTGATATCTCTGCAGATGGATTAGTCCTCAGAAGGACTGTTTGTTGAGATGGATATGTGTAATGTGCGGTTTTTCTCACTACACTACCTAATGCATGATCAAATCTCTCCCTAACGCAGCATCAGCTCTCCCTACACTGTCTGATCCGGAGTGACTGTGATGAGCATGGCGGCGCCAGGTCAGATATAGACCTGATGACGCTGTGCGGCCAGCCAATCACTGTAGTGCCCACAACCAACATGGCTATGGCATTACAGTGCATGGCAGGCAATCCCTGCATGTTCATTGGCTCTGTAAAGAGCGCCAAACATGCAGGGAGTGGACCCGACTTCCCGCCCGACCAACCTGGAAATACTCGGTGAGCGCAGAGCATCTCGAGCAGTGAGATACTCGGGCGAGCACCGAGCAGTAGCGAGCATGCTCGCTCATCACTAGTTGGCATTAAGATTTAAAAAGAGAAAACACAGAAATGTGACAGTAAATGGCTTCACCCAACCAATAACCATGAGTGGAGAAAAAGTGTTTTTGTTATCATTAATTTTCTCTGAAACAAGGCCAAGAAAGGAAAAATTCTGCCGGGGTATGTAAACTTTTGAGCAGAACTGTATATGCGCCAGCCCCAGTGTCTCCTATTCTATATACTCCAGCCCCAGTGTCTCCTATTCTATATACTCCAGCTTCTTCTGTGATGTATATGCTCTAGCCCCAATGTATCCTGTGATGAATATACGCCAGCCCCAGTGTTTCCTATTCTATATACTCCAGCCCCAGTGTCTTCTGTGACGTAGGTAATGTAGCCCTAATGTCTCTTATGCAGAGGCGTCGCATGATAAAGCAGTGAGACACAAGCTCCCTGCCCTATCACTATCTCTTTCATATGCCACAGATCGCCATAGGCCTGCGGTTAACGAGATGTCAGCATACTCACGCAGGTGGCTCGGTGACATCATTGCATCGCTCTGCTCTGCAGTCCCGCCATGGAAGAGGAGACAGAGGCCGTGATGTAGGGAATCAGGATTAAGTGAGATATTTTTTTAAAAGATCGGGCAGTGGAGCCATCCTACTATATATCTGGAGTAGTGGGTCCATCATACTACATATGGAGTAGTGGGGCCATTATACTATATGTATGTGGGGCAGTGGGACCATCATAGTATATACAGGTGCATCTCACTAAATTAGAATATCTTCAAAAAGTTAATTTATTCCAGTTCTTCAATACTGTTTCAGTAAGCTCCACAATCATGAGGAAGACTGCTGACTTGACAGATGTCCAGAAGGCAGTCATTGACACACTCCACAAGGTCCTAGAGTTCCAATTTTCATTTGGAAATCAAGGTCCCAGAGTCTGGAAGAAGAGTGGAGAGTCCACAATCCAAGCTGCTTGAGGTCTAGTGTGAAGGCTCCACAATCAGTGATGGTTTGGGGGGCCATGTCATCTGCTGGTGTAGGTCCACTGTGTTTTATCAAGACCAAAGTCAGCACAGCCGGCTACCAGGACATTTTACAGCACTTCATGCTTCCCTCTGCCGACAAGCTTTTTGGAGATGGAAATGTCATTCTCCAGCAGGACTTGGCCCCTGTCCACACGGCCAAAAGTACCAATACCTGGTTTACACACAACAGTATCACTGTGCTTTATTGGTAGCAAACTCGCCTGACCTTAACCTCATAGAGAATCTATTATAGAGAATCTATCGTGTATTGTCAAGAGGAAGATGAGAGACACCAAACCCAACAATGCAGATGAGCTGAAAGACAGCTTTTTGTATTGAAGAACTGAAATAAATTAACTTTTTGATGATATTCTAATTTAGTGAGATGCACCTGTATATGGAGCAGTGGGACCATCATGCTATATATATGGAGGAGTGGGGGCATCATACTAAATATAGAGCAGTGTGTGTGTGTCACCCCAGGCCTGGATGCCACAAACAATAATCTGTTTCTGAAAGCAGGAGGGAGGTCCCCTGGTTAGGGACAATTAGCATACAGCACCTCCTGTCCCAGGCCAGCAGGGGGAGCTGGCTGCCCCTATAAAAGCTGGAACTGGGGGCAGGGTTAGAGAAAACTGGAAGACCTAGCTCAGGAGTGAGACTAGTCCCAGAGAAGGAGGGACAGTTCAGCTGTAGCTGAGGAGTCCGTGAGGCAGAGGAGAAACTGCAAGCCAGGGACAGAGGAGACGAGAGCCGGTCCTGGCAGAGAACCAATCTACCGGACATTGGGGTCCGAGGCTGTCAGGGTTACAAGCCCAGCAGCAGAGAACCAACCTGCGAGGGATTTCAGGTCCCTTGGCCTAAGAAGCCTGGAGGCTCCGCCACACAGAGGGACCAGTACATCGAGGAGCAAGCAACAGGTACCCAAGGCCTGAGTCGCAAGCCATACAGGAGAGAAGTACACGGCCAGCTCAGGAACATGGGCTATTACACCACGAAAAGGGGGATAGTCAGAAAGAGCATAAAGAGAACGGTAGGCCTACACACTCACCCTGACCAGTGGGGCTCGCCCGAATGCTCTCAGACACCCAGGCCCATTCCTAACCGGTACTGTTGGGTCATTAATAATATCTACAATAAAGACCCTGAACTGTTTGAAGCGGACTCTGAACTCTTACTATTGCGGCCTGCACTATCACCCCCAACATCCACCTACACAGCCCTGAGGCTACACTCTTCCCGTGGGGAGTTATCCTACCCCTGTGCTGCACACCAATACCAGCCTCAGCGGTCTGCCTTGCAGCGGCGGTTATCTCCAACCGCAATCCACGGGTGGCGTACTCGGACATTCAAAACACTGATAAATAGACTTACACCATTTGGTCTGACCACCCTGAGCCACGGGATCGGGTTGCCACTACTACCCCCATCAGCACCGTACACTAGAAGGCCCGGTTCCGGGTACCCCACGTCCCAGGGGGCGAGTCAGCTTTGGCGTAGTCGGCAGAATTGTGACCAACCCGCCACAAACGGGTATTGTGTGCCTGGAAAAGACTCTATACATATCTGAGTGAAGTTTCCCGCCATTCGGGGCCATTTCCCGCCAATCGGAGCCGTTTCCCGCCATCGGGCGCCATCTTCGGGACGCCGCGCGGGAAGAAGAGGGACGTGGACGTCCAAAAACGCGTGAGACCTGAAGCCCCGCCCTACGCTGAGACGCTGCTCAAGGTCCTGGATGGAGATCCAGCGGATGCCGACGTCATCACCGAGCAACGCAAGGTCCTCGCCCAGAGCATCGCGAGCGGAGCCGCGGTGTCACGGGTGTGTCGCCACGAAGATCATCACGATTACACAGCCTGACTTCTCGCAGCTGACTTTTTGGTGCTTTGTGTTTTTTGGCAGTGAGGGAGTTAATTCTCTCTCTCTCTGTGCTAGACGAGGTCCAGCCTCGCCCAGCTGCAATCAATGCTGCTGTAGTGAGACTCCTTCAAATGCCTGCTGGTCTGTTAGGGAAGTGTCGGTGAAAGCATTTCATGCAGACTAACAGAGCGGATCGTGGTATTTGGAGTTTCAGAGATAAGTGTATTTGGAGTGTTTTTTCCCTTCCTCGCTTTATCATTTATCTCCTTTCCCGTTGGTGTTCCCTCTGTTGTAGTTGTGTAGTTTTTGCATGCAAGGTGGTTTTGGTTTTTCCCTTGTACTGTCTCGTTCGTCTAAGTACTGTGTGTGGGCATATTATTACTTGTCCCCTTTTGTTGTGATCGGGGTCCTTCTCAGGACTAGATTACTTAGGTGCAGGGATCCTCAGGAGGTAGGGGTTACGCTGGCGGCCTGGACCTCTGTACCTTTAACAGTACCTCCAGGTTGAGGGATTAGTCAGGGCCCCAGCTTAGGGTCAGCTTAGGCCCCCTACCTCCAGTATACAGAGACAGCGTGACATTTTCACCGACCACTTAGTTTTTCTCCAGCTACCATGGATCCAGTAGCCAGTCTAGCTCGGCAGTTGCAGAGTTTGTCCATGGAGCTGGCGGACGTTAGGTCCAAGGTTTTGTATCCTCAGGAGCAAGCCGGACCAGAACCTAAAGTAGCTCTCCCTGACAGGTTCACTGGGGGGCGGGACAAGTTTTTTGTTTTCCGGGAGGCAAGCAAGTTGTACTTTCGGCTGCGGCCTCGGTCATCGGGGAGTGAAGAACAAAGGGTGGGAATTGTCATCTCGCTCCTACAAGGGGACCCACAATCTTGGGCGTTCTCTCTTCCCCCGGGCTCCCCGGCTCTCCAGTCAGTGGATAGGTTTTTCGCTGCTCTAGGACTCGTATATGATGACCCAGATCGGATCTCCCTTGCTGAGTCTAAGTTACGTAGGATCCAGCAGGGAGATCGTCCGGCGGAGGAATTCTGTTCGGAGTTCCGCAGGTGGGCCACGGACACCCAGTGGAATGACCCGGCTCTTAGGAGCCAGTTTTGTCAAGGTTTATCCGACAAATTACAGGATGTGTTGGCACAGTATGACTCTCCCGCGTCATTGGAAGCCGCTATGGCCCTTGCTATTCGCGTTGACAGACGGCTTCGGGAGAGGTGCGGGATAACTCTACCCCCTGTGATGACTCCACCTCCTACAAGGTCCCCTCATATGGTGGTTCCCCTGGTCAGTCCAGAGGAGCCTATGCAATTAGGAGGGACATCATTTCGGGGGAGGGGACCGGTGGTGCGCCATAAGACAGGAAGGTGTTTCTTCTGCGGGAGAAAGGGACATTTTATTGGGGGGTGTCCATCCCGTCCCTTGCAGAGTGAAGAGTCGTCGGAAAACTGTTGATCCCAGGTTGTGTGGTGGACGGCAATCTGGAAGTAGGTATTTCGTCCCTAGGTTCGTCTCAGTTTCTCGTACCGGCGGAGGTGGTGGTGGGTACGAGAACTGAGAGGATATCTGTTCTTCTGGATAGTGGGGCCGGGGCTAATCTGGTTGATGCTCGGTTTGCCCGGGTTCAAGGTATGCGATTGAGTGAGTTGGCTAAACCCATCCCCATATTCTCGATCGATGCCAGGCCTCTCGGTCAGGGAAGTTTTTTGCAAGCTGTGCATGACGTAAAACTTCAAGTGGGGGCGATACATAAAGAACTGTTGTCTTGCTACGTGTTGGAGGGTCTTCCCACTCCTATAGTGTTGGGCCTTCCTTGGTTAACTAAGCATAACCCGGTTATAAATTGGCAAACCAGAGAGATAAGCCAGTGGAGTAAATTCTGTAATAAAAACTGCATGAACACGGTCATCGGTGCGGTTACTCCTTGGGTCTTACCTCCATTTCTGGCGGACTTTGAGGATGTATTCTCGGAGAAAGGGTGTCAGGAACTACCTCCTCATCGCGAGTATGACTGTTCTGTAAAACTGCTCCCTGAGGCCAAGTTACCTAAAGCTAGGTTGTATAACCTTTCTGGTCCTGAGAGGCAGGCCATGAAGGATTATATTTCAGAAAGTCTGGCTAAGGGGCATATTAGACCTTCATCTTCACCGGTGGCTGCGGGGTTCTTCTTTGTTAAGAAGAAAGATGGAGGCCTACGCCCTTGCCTGGATTTCCGTGAACTTAATCGGATTACGGTCCGAGATCCGTATCCGCTCCCACTTATTCCCGATCTCTTTAATCAGATCGTGGGCGCCAAATGGTTCTCTAAATTGGATCTCAGGGGGGCGTACAATCTGATTAGGATGAAGGAGGGGGATGAGTGGAAGACGGCGTTTAACACTCCGGAGGGGCATTATGAGAACCTTGTCATGCCATTCGGTCTGACTAATGCCCCGGCGGTGTTCCAACACTTTGTTAATGTCATTTTTCGCCGCCTGGTGGGACAGTTTGTTGTCATATATCTGGATGATATCTTAATTTACTCGCCGGATCTGGTGTCTCATCAGGAGCACGTTAGGCAGGTGTTACAGATCTTGCGGGATAATAAACTGTATGCCAAATGGGAAAAGTGTGTGTTCGCCGTACAGGAACTCCAGTTTTTAGGCTTCCTGGTTTCAGCGTCCGGTTTTCGTATGGACCCTGGGAAAGTGCGGGCAGTTCTTGAGTGGGATCGGCCAGAGAATCTTAAGGCACTACAACGTTTCCTGGGGTTTGCTAATTATTACCGGAAGTTCATTCGTAATTTCTCGTCCATGGTTAAGCCTCTCACAGACATGACTAAAAAGGGGACGGATTTTTCTAGGTGGTCTGACAAGGCTTGTCAAGCATTCTCCTCCTTGAAAAAATGTTTTGCCTCGGCACCCATACTCATTCAACCTGATGCGTCACAGCCATTCATTGTAGAGGTAGACGCTTCCGAGGTAGGGGTGGAAGCAGTATTGTCACAAGGTTCGTTCCCTGGTAAGTGGCATCCGTGCGCCTTTTTCTCTAAAAAATTGTCGTCCGCTGAGAGGAATTACGATGTCGGCAATAGGGAACTCTTGGCCATTAAGTTAGCTTTTGAGGAGTGGCGCCATTTTTTGGAGGGGGCAGTCCATCCGGTCACCGTCATCACCGATCACAAGAACCTGCTATATCTGGAGTCCGCGAAACGTCTGAATCCCAGACAAGCTAGGTGGTCATTGTTTTTTACCAGGTTTAATTTTGTCGTTACATATCGTCCTGGGTCAAAAAATGTAAAGGCGAATGCCTTATCTCGTAGTTTCCCTGGGGCCGGGAATACGGACGACCCGATTCCTATCCTTCAGGAGGGGGTGGTGGTTTCGGCAGTATGCTCTGAGCTGGAGGAGGAGGTATTGGAGGCTCAGGGGGACGCCCCTGTTGGACCTCCGGGGAGACTGTTTGTTCCAGATCAGTTGCGACAAAAGGTGATCGAGGCACACCATAACTCAGTTTTTGCAGGACACCCGGGGAGTAGAGCAACTGTGGATCTCCTCTCGCGTCGGTTTTGGTGGCCTAACTTACATAAGGAGGTGGTAACTTTTGTCGCGTCCTGTGGGGTTTGTGCGCGCTCTAAGACCTCACATACCCGTCCGTCTGGGGCCCTCTTACCTTTGAAGATCCCGGAGCGTCCTTGGACTCATCTGTCTATGGACTTTATTACGGACCTACCTCCGTCTTCGGGTAAAACGGTCATACTCATTGTAGTGGACAGGTTCAGCAAGATGGCACATTTTATCGCTCTTCCGGCTCTCCCTAATGCTAAAACTCTTGTGCAGGTGTTCATTGGGGAGATTGTGAGGCTTCACGGGGTACCCTCCGAGGTGGTGTCTGATCGGGGGTCTCAGTTTGTGTCCAAGTTCTGGAAGGCGTTTTGTGCACGGCGGGGGATGCATTTGTCGTTCTCATCGGCTTTTCATCCTCAGACCAATGGTCAGACGGAACGTATGAACCAGAGCTTGGAGACATATCTCCGGTGTTTTGTGTCAGAGAACCAGGAGGACTGGGCTTCTTTCTTACCTCTGGCAGAGTTTGCTCTTAATAATAGGCGGAGCGAGTCCACTGGTAAGTCCCCGTTTTTTGGGGCATATGGTTTTCACCCCCAGTTTTGTACTTTCAGTAGGGGGGGCTCTTCGGGGGTTCCTGAGGAGGAACGATTTTCCTCATCACTCGCTTCAGTATGGAGAGGGGTGCTGAAGAATCTGAATACTATGGGGAACCGATACAAACGTATGGCTGATAGGAGGAGAGTGTCTGGTCCGGACCTAAGTGTGAACGATCGGGTATGGTTGTCTACCAGGAATATAAAACTTAAGGTTCCCTCCTGGAAACTGGGTCCCAGGTTCATCGGGCCGTACAGAATCAGTTCTATTATTAATCCGGTGGCATTCCGTCTTGACCTCCCCCCTACGTTTAAAATTCACAACGTGTTCCACAGATCGTTGCTTAAGAGGTATGTGGCGCCGGTGGTACCGTCACCTTTACCTCCCCCTCCAGTGGTGGTCAAGGGTAACTTGGAGTTCCAGGTATCGAGGGTCATCGATTCACGCTTTAATCGCCGGTCCCTTCAGTACCTGGTCATTGGAAAGGGTATGGTCCTGAGGAGAGGATGTGGGTTCCTGCGTCGGATATTAACGCAGACCGATTAGTTCGGGCCTTCCACACGACTCACCCGGATAAACCTGGCCCTGAGGGTCCGGAGGCCCCTCGTAGAAGGGGGGGTACTGTCACGGGTGTGTCGCCACGAAGATCATCACGATTACACAGCCTGACTTCTCGCAGCTGACTTTTTGGTGCTTTGTGTTTTTTGGCAGTGAGGGAGTTAATTCTCTCTCTCTCTGTGCTAGACGAGGTCCAGCCTCGCCCAGCTGCAATCAATGCTGCTGTAGTGAGACTCCTTCAAATGCCTGCTGGTCTGTTAGGGAAGTGTCGGTGAAAGCATTTCATGCAGACTAACAGAGCGGATCGTGGTATTTGGAGTTTCAGAGATAAGTGTATTTGGAGTGTTTTTTCCCTTCCTCGCTTTATCATTTATCTCCTTTCCCGTTGGTGTTCCCTCTGTTGTAGTTGTGTAGTTTTTGTATGCAAGGTGGTTTTGGTTTTTCCCTTGTACTGTCTCGTTCGTCTAAGTACTGTGTGTGGGCATATTATTACTTGTCCCCTTTTGTTGTGATCGGGGTCCTTCTCAGGACTAGATTACTTAGGTGCAGGGATCCTCAGGAGGTAGGGGTTACGCTGGCGGCCTGGACCTCTGTACCTTTAACAGTACCTCCAGGTTGAGGGATTAGTCAGGGCCCCAGCTTAGGGTCAGCTTAGGCCCCCTACCTCCAGTATACAGAGACAGCGTGACACGCGGCCTACAGAAGAGGATCGCCAGAAGGTAGGCCACGGTTAACTAGGGGGGAGGAAGATGTCGGACGAGGAGGGACCCTTTACCACCAGCGTAGCCGCTGCAGCTGTGATGCCGTTTTCCATGCCCTATATCCATAGGCGGATTATAATGAGGGCAATCCGGGCGACCGCCCAGGGCCCCGAGCCTGCAGGGGGCCCGCGGCTCCAGTCGGGGTGTCTAATGCCGGATTGCCCTCATTATATGTGCGGGCCGCCGCGGCACATAGCGGTAGCAGTGGCGGGAGGGGGGGGCCTGGACCGCTCCCCCAGCAGCGGCCGCCGCTACTTCTTCATCGGCCGGGCCAGCACTGCAGCAGTTAACTTCCCTGTGCTGGCCCGGCCGCGTCACTGCTAGGAGACATGGCCCTGTGCGCGGCTGTGTCTCCTAGCTGTGACGTCACACAGTGCGCCCCGGCCTGCAGTGCTGCACCGGAAAAGAGAGAGAGCAGGCAGGAGGAATTGAGCCGGGGGATGGTGAGTGTGTGTGTGTGTGGGCAGATGTGTGTGTGGGCAGGTGCAGGTGTCTGTGGGGGCAGGTGTCTGTGTGGGCAGGTGTGTGTGTGTGTGTGTCTGTGTGGGCAGGTGTGTGTGTATATGTGTGTGTGTATATATGTGTGTGTGTGTGTGTGGGCAGGTGTCTGTGTGGGCAGGTGTCTGTGTGGGCAGGTGTGGGTGTCTGTGTGGGCAGGTGTGTGTGTGGGCAGTTGTGTGTATATGGGTGTGTGTGTGTGTGTGTTTGCGGGCAGGTGTCTGTGTGGGCAGATGTGTGTGTGTGTGTGGGCAGGTGTGTGTGTGTGTGTGTGGGCTGGTGTAGGTGTTTGTGTGGGCAGGTGTGTATGTCTGTGGGCAGGTGTGTGTGTGTGTGTGGGCAGGTGTGTTTGTGTTTGGGCAGGTGTGTTTGTGTGTGTGTGTGTGTCTGTGTGGACAGGTGTGTGTGTGTCTGTGTGGGCAGGTGTGTGTGTGTGTGTGTGTGTGTGTGTGTGTGTGGGCAGGTTAGAAAGTCTTGCCCTGTTGAACACTACACCTGACTTGAGGCCACCAGCTCTTGGTTGTCCAATGTTCTTGCTTCTCTAGGGCTCTTCTCAGATATTCATTATACCAGCTCCCCAGAATACCAAAGTTAGGGTGGGTGACCGCGAGCCCTGGTGGTGGTCATAACTGCGGCCACCCAGGGGCAATACTCCATAACAACAATCCCCTGAGGTGGTGTAGGATGTAAGGACCTATTCACACTACATTCAGCGCTGCATTCAGGTCTTTACACAAGGCTTACAACTGAATCCCTGAAATTCAGGATTGTGCTGTCTGAAATGAGACATCTGAAAGCAGAGAAAATGGAGCCTAAAGATTCAGACTTTAGCCTCGGTTTGCCTTTGTTCAAATCAATGGCTATGTCAAGGCACACCTGAATGCCATTTTTCAGGGATTTAGATAGAAGCCTGGAAAGAGGAGATGAATGCATTGCAAAATTCAGTGTGAATAGGCCCTTATATCTGGAGTCTTGATATTGATGCCACAAGCATTTTACTTGTTTTTAACTTAAAAAAAAATACACACACACAAATTATACACACACACACACGCACAGTATACATACACACACAGTATACATACACACACAGTATACATACACACACATTATACACACACACACACTATACATACACACACACAGATGTGTGTGTGTGTGTGGGCAGGTGTGTGTGTGTGTGATGTCTGTCTGTTTGTGTGTGTGTGTGTGTGTGTGGGCTGATGTCATTGTGTGATGTCTGTTTGTATGTATTTTTGTGTTTCAAATGTGTTTATGCGTGTCTGTATATGTTTGTGTGTGTGTATGACTGCATGCGGCCTCCTGCTGAATATAGTTGGCGCCATGCGGCCTCCTGATGTCTCTGGGGGGGCTCCGTGCAGCCTCCTGCTGTGTATAGATGGCTACGTGCGGCCCCCCGCTGTTTATAGACTGCGCCGTGCGGCCCCCCGCTGTGTATAGATGGCTACGTGCGGCCCCCCGCTGAGTATAGATGTTGCCGTGCGGCCTCCTGCTGTGTATAGATGGCTACGTGCGGTCTCCCGCTGAGTATAGATGGCGCTGTGCGGCCTCCTGCTGTCTCTGGGGGGAGCGCCGTGCGGCCTCCTGCTGTCTCTGGGGGGAGCGCCGTGCGGCATCTATACTCAGCAGGAGGCCGCACGTAGCCAGCTATACACGTATACTCAGCAGGAGGCCGCACGTAGCCATCTATACAGTGCCATCTATACACAGCGGGAGGCCGCACGGCGCCATCTATACACAGCGGGAGGCCGCACGGCGCCATCTATACACAGCGGGAGGCCACACGGCGCCATCTATACACAGCGGGAGTCTCAGTGCTTTGTAAGAGCAGTTAATAAATTCTGCTTGACTAATTCTGAGCACCATAAAGTCTGGTTCGCTTCTAACCTGCTGTCTTCATTTTCAGCTTGCTGAATTCTAACTCATTTACTGTCATTCGAGACGATGCCTTTGCTGGTCTCTTTCACCTTGAATACCTGTAAGTGCTCCACTTAATGTCATATTTTTGATTCTGTTCTTCTTCATCTTTTGGCATGTGCAATTGTATGAGCAAGTATTCATATGAATTTATGACCTACTTAAACCTTTGAGGACCTTAAATTTTATTCAATCAAATTTTTTTCCAGTTTAAAACTATGGGACATATATGTGCCTTGGTCCTCAAAGGGTTTTTAAAGGGGCTGCAAGCATAAATACGAAAAAATAATTCAATTAGTGCTTTTTGTGTTCATTTAATTTTTATTTGAAGTCCATTTTTTTTATATACCTTGAAATTAAGCCCTACCCCATGGAATGAAGCCCTACCTACATGACATCTGAGAGCTACATGGATCTCGCTTGTGAGGTGCCTGTCCGTCACTACTATTCAGTTTTAGGGTCCACTTACTAAGCCATATATTCTCTCATGCAAGAGAATAGGGCCAATTATGCTAATGACACTGGGCTCAAACTCTGTCAGAGCTTCAACTGAGTGTGATCCGATTCTCTCGCAGCACAGAAATGGAGAAGATGGAGAACTTAATTTCTCCATCTTCTCCATAGTCTCTGTGAGTGTTCATCGGACTGCACTTGGATGACATCCGAGTGCAGTCCAATGTTTTACGTGCACCCATAGACTTGTATGGGTGCACATGGTCCGAATATCGAATGAGATTATTTTCTCATGCCAATAATCGCACTGTCCCATAGTATAACATAGGGCCGAGTCCTATCCGATAAAACATCACATAGCATTCGGCCGTGTTATACGACAGTGTGAGCGAGCCCTTAGAGTCAAGGAATATTTACATGCAGATGATGATATTACTCTCCAAGTGTATATTTTTTTAGGCGAGTTCATAGTAAATGCTTTGCATTTTTGACATGTGATCAACTAAAGAACAAGAAAGATTTAGGACCTCCCCTATAGAGAAACGGAAAATAGTTTGGAGGACTTGCATGTCCTTTTTTATTTATTATGAGAAAATCATAAAAGATCCCGTTTTTTAACCATGCTGTGACTTTCTGCTGAGGGAGAGGGAGAGAGCTGTCCTATTCAGAGTCTGTAATAAGACCTGCTGACAAAAGTGTTGAAGATACAGTCTAATGTGAATTAACAATGAAAAAAAGTTAATTTAACAAATGGCTTGTATTTTTTTTAATACAAACTTTTTTATCTTTACAGCTCCTTTAAAGGGAATCTGTCATCAGGTTTTTGCCACCTAATCTGAGAGCAGCATAATGTAGGGTTAGAGGCACTGATTCCAGTAATGTGTCACTTACTGGGCTGCTTAGTGTTGCTTTGATAAAATCATTGATTTGTCAGAAGGTAATTATCACTAGATGACTAGTAAGTTCTGTAGGACTCCACCCCCATCACTGATCAGTAGATTTCTGTGTACACTGAGCATGGGCAGAAAGCTGCCAATCAGTGGTGTGGGTGGGGCTATACAGAGCGCAGCATTCAGAGAGCTGCTAGATCTGCAGCAGATAAAATGGTGATTTTCTCAAAATGACAACAAGCAGCTGAAAAAGTGACACATCGCTGGAATCAGGGTATCTGCCCCAATATTCTGCTGCTCTCAGATGAGGCAGCACAATTAATATTATGCCAAATTAATTTCCCGTAAACTATCACATGATCTATCACAGGGGATCATGTGACATGTCACGTGATAAATCAGGTGTGTGGAGGGGGCCCGCGCCTTCTAAACTGCCCGGGGCCCTTGCTACTCTTAATCCACCCCTGCCTATATCCCCGGAGCGGCCTGGCTGCCCCAGTATGCCGGCGAGTCGCATACCTTGTGCGACTTTAAAGAAAGGCTGTATAGACTGTTCAAAGTTTATCCCCTGACAGAAGAACAGAAGGTAAGCATACTGATAGGGCAGTTAACTGGTGCGGCCCAGCGGGAGGTAAAGTCTTGGACAGCTGAGGAGAAAAGGACTGTAAGGGGGGTTCTGACCCGTCTACGGCAGGGTTCCCCAACTCCAGTCCTCAAGGCCCACCAACAGGTCATGTTTTCAGGATTTCCTTAGTATTGCACAGGTGATGGAATTATTGCCTGTGCAGGTGATGCAATTATCACCTGTGTAATACTAAGGAAATCCTGAAAACATGACCTGTTGGTGGGCCTTGAGAACTGGAGTTGGGGAACCCTGGTCTACGGGACACCTTTGATACCCGTACCTCAGCAGAAATCAAAATGCGGTTCTATGGATGTAAGCAGCGAGCTCAAGATAGCATCCGAGATTATGCCCTAAATTTACAGGAAGCCTTGGGGGCAATTAAGCAAGCTGACCCTGGCAGCATGCAGGATACAGATAAACTATTGACTGACCAGTTCATAGAAGGTCTGCTGTCCAGCGCCCACAGAACCCAGCTGCGCCTCATGGCCCTACAGAACCCCGATTTGACTTTTGCACAGTTCAAAGATAGGGCCATCCGGGAGCTCCGAGAACCTGCACCGGGTGGCACTGTAGCTTCCCGGCGCCCTGCCATCCCTTACCACCAGGGGGCGGCGCCCTATCCCGCAGACCTTGTGGGGGCTGATGCGCAGGCCCTAAATCCATCCCCGCCTGCAAACCTGCACCATCAGGTCCAAGAACTAACAAAGAGTGTTGCTGCATTGACCAGGACCGTACAGTCATTACAGATGGACCCGTCAGGACCAATCAAGCTGGCTTCCAGTCCGGAGGATGTCCCGTGGCGTCGACGGAGGAGGATCCCGTCGTTCAGAGGGAGGCCCGCCAATCATTACACTGAGGATGGACAGCCGATTTGACGCCGTTGCAGCCAGCCGGGACACGTAGCCAGGTACTGTACTTTAAATGGGCCCGACCTGGGGCAAAGGGCCAACCCCAGGCATAAGGTCATCAGGCCCATCTAATTGGCGTGATAAGTACGTAGGGGGACGCCCGGTTTTACCCGTAGTGCTGGACGGTATCCCCATGAGTGCACTGCTGGACACCGGGTCCCAAGTGACTATCATCCCTTATGTACTTTTCAAGCAGTACTGGAGTGACACTGATATAACTCGTTATCCAGACGATGACTTGAGCATCATCGCCAGCAATGGTCAACCCGTGCCGCAGGTGGGGTTCAGAGAGATGACCATTAAGATTGGTAAACTTGAACTGCCGGCACAGGGAGTGATCATTGTGGACTTTGACCGTCGAGAAAGTCACCCTAAAATAACCTTGGGTACTAATGTGATTGAAAATTGTCTTTCAGAAGCAATTGTAATTTTGCAGCAGGTGGCGATGAACGCGAGCTCCAGCCAACAGAGGGTCCTCCAGAAGGAGATAAGAGCCCTGATGAGATGGCAACAGGTAGAACTGTCTGGTGGTGAGATCGGTAGCGTGAGGATGAGCGACCCGTTCCCCATTGCCATGCCCCCCAAAAGTGAAATGATCTGGTGTCGGACTGCAATCGGGTTAAGAGGGAGAGACTACCAAGCCATGGTAGAACCCGTGTACTCAGACAGCAGGCCCACCATTTTGACAGCCTGGGGGGTGGTCGATGTCCGCCATGGAAGGGTGCCCGTCCGGATCTTAAACATTGGGGAAAGGGAAGTACACTTGCCCCGGTACGCTACACTAGCCAAATTGTATACTGTTGAACACAATGCTGTCAGGGCCATGGAACCCTTGCCTCCATCTCCCCAGGCGGATGGTAATGGTTCCCAGAAACCAAAGGAGGACTGGTGCCAGAAACTCCACGTGGGTGCTGACTCCACTCCCTTGCACCAAAAACAAGGAGCCTACCGGGTGGTTCAAGAGTACGAGAGAATCTTTAGTAAGCACCCGCTAGACTTCGGCAGAGTGAAAGGGGTAGAACACCACATCCCCACGGGGAGCCACCCACCAATAAAAGAAAGATACAGACCTGTACCACCCCGCACACTATCAGAACGCAAAGGGCATGCTGAGAGAAATGAAGGAAGCCGGGGTCATTAGAGACAGTTGTAGCCCCTGGGCAGCCCCCTTGGTTCTGGCAAAAAAGAAAGACTGTACTATGAGAATGTGCGTGGACTATAGAGAAGTCAATCGTATCACCCATAAAGACGCATACCCGTTGCCTAGAATAGAGGAGTCTTTGGTCGCACTAAAATCAGCTAATTTCTTCTCTACTTTGGACCTTACTAGTGGGTACTGGCAGGTTCCTGTGGCAGAGGCTGATAAGGAGAAGACCGCCTTCACCACCCCGATGGGATTAAGTGAATTCAACTATATGCCGTTCGGGCTCTGCAACGCACCCGGGACCTTCCAGAGGCTGATGGAATGCTGTCTAGGGCACCGAAACTTTGAGACGGTCCTACTTTACCTGGACGACGTGATTGTCTATTCGAAGACTTACGAGGACCATCTAAAGCACCTGGCCGAGGTGTTCAAGGCCCTGGCAGGCTTTGGCATGAAAGTGAAACCCTCCAAGTGCCATCTGTTAAAGCCGAAGGTACAGTACCTGGGACACGTGGTGAGTGCAGAAGGAGTAGCCCCCGACCCTGACAAAATCATGGCAATAAAGAACTGGCCAAGCCCCTCTAGCATAAAAGAAGTGAGGCAGTTCGTCGGGTTGGTAGGCTACTACCGAAGCTTCATCCCCAGGTTCACCAAGATGGCAGCCCCTATGCAGGACCTCCTTATAGGACAATCTAAGACCAGAAGCCAAAAGCCACCCTTCAAGTGGGACAAGCCGGAAGAGGAGTCCTTCCGCCAGCTGAAGATGGCCCTCACGGGGGATGAGATCCTGGCCTACCCTGATTATGGCCAGCCTTTTATCCTCCACACAGACGCCAGTAATGTGGGGCTGGGAGCCGTACTGTCACAGAACCAACAGGGCAGAGAAAGGGTGATCGCGTACGCCAGCCGGAAGCTGAGGCCCACCGAGAGAAACCTGGAGAATTACAGCTCCTTTAAGCTGGAGTCCTTGGCAGTGGTGTGGGCAGTAACAGAACGTTTCAAGCATTACCTGGCCTCTGTGAAGTTCACTGTGTACACGGACAACAATCCGTAGACACATCTGGACAATGCGAGACTTGGTGTCCTAGAGCAGCGGTGGATGGCCCGGCTAGCAAACTATGACTTCACCATCAAGTACCGGGCAGGCCGAGCCAATGCCAATGCAGATGCCCTATCGAGAATGCCCCACTTGCCCGATGAGGGAGAAGATCCAGATGAGTTGGAGGAAATAGAGCTCCCTGCATTCCACCGGTACGGGGCCACTCAGTACTCCCACCGTGTAAGAGACAAAGACTTGACCACTGTCATGTTCAATCCCTTACCTCACCACGGCTGGGCTGAAACGCAAGATAGTGACCCTGCAATTCGCCTGGTGAAAGACCTGTTGACCCAGGCAGACGCTAGCCCTGGCTCGGACGCTCCAGAGGAAGCCAAGCAGTTATGGAAGGAGAAAAGCAGGCTATTCCTCTACGAAGGTAAGCTGTGCAGAAGGCTTGTCAACCACCGGATGCACGAGCTTACCTGGCAGGTAGTGGTCCCGAGACGAGATGCAGCAATGGTCCTGGAGGCCTACCATGACAGAGCGTGACACTTCGGGTGGAAGAAACTGGAGTTCCTACTGAGAGAGCGGTTCTACTGGGTCGGAATGAGAGGGGCCATAGAGAAGTGGTGCAGGGACTGCGGCCCATGTAACCTCAGAAGGAAGGACGGTACCAGCCAGAAGACGCCCTTGATGCCCATCGTCACCAGGCAGCCTCTTGAGCTGGTAGCTCTGGACCATGTGAAACTGGCTCCAAGCCGGTCGGGCTACGTCTATGCCCTGACAATAGTGGACCACTATTCCCGGTTCCTGGTGGTGGTTCCTGTTAAAGACTTGACAGCCCAAACAGCGGCCAGAGCCTTCCAACAACACTTCTGCCATCCACACCGGTATCCGGAACAGGTCTTGACAGATCAAGGTCCAGCGTTTGAGGCTGAAATCTTCCAGGAGTTCTGCAACCTCTACGGCTGTAAGAAGATTCAGACAACATCTTACCACCCACAAACCAACGGGCTATGTGAGAAAATGAATAATATCGTCATTGATCTCCTCAAAACATTGCCCCTGGAAGAACGCAGCCTGTGGCCGAAGAAGCTGCCAGACCTGATAGACTTATACAACCATATCCCGGTGAATGCTACAAATTGCACCCCGGCTTACCTGATGGGGGCAAGACCTGGTAAGCTGCCAATAGACCTGGAGATGGGAGTCCTCCCCACCTCCCCAGACGCGGACTGGGATACGGAACGGCGGCTACAGTACAAGAAGGTACAGGAGAGTGTGGAGAGGAGTCTGGCTCAAGCGAGAGAAAAGCAAGAGAGGCTCTTCAACCAACACACCCCTGCTGGTCCCCTGGAACCTGGTGAGCAGGTCCTGAAGCGGAAGAGAAGGCTTCGCAAGCTAGATGACCAGTGGGAGAGCGACCCGTACACAGTACTGCAGTCCAACCACAACAACCCGAAGGTATGTGTAATTACCAAGGATGGAGGAGAAACTACTAGCACCGTCTCCAGAGACCACCTAAAAAGGTGCCCCAAGCAACTACAGAGTGCAGGAGAAGATCAAGATGACCTTGAACCCGCAGAAGACAAGAAAGAAATGATCAGCACAGTTCTTGGAGAGTTCCCCCGGTCCTGGACTCGGATAAATGATGCAATAGTGGTACCCGTCCTACACTTCCTTCAACCAACCCAGCAGGAACCTACAGGAGAGCAGGAGGAATCAGAAGACCAAGCAGCCCTAGAGGCAGAAGAACCCATGCCAGCAGCCCAGGAGAGTCAACCCTCTGCTGACAGTGAGCCTGCCATACCTGCGGTAAGCCAAAGGACCCGCAGATAGCTGCCTGCACTGCCTGTAAACCCAGCTAGTAGCTGTACCCTGAATGCTAGTGGGGAAAGTCAGGTTAGACCACCACCAGACAGTGGGTTACGCAGGTCAACCCGGAGCACTAGGGGGCAAATACCAGCTCGCTGGAAGATCAAAATGCTTTATATTGTAAATGTTTTATGTTTGTTGCCTGGTTGCTAATTATGTTTTTCCAGTCTTTCTAGTTCATGGACTAACAGGTTATGGATGCTGAATAACCGGAACTGTCTTGTAGATAGTTGCACTTGGTGCCCTCTTTCGAAGATGGCCACGGAAGAAAAATCTGTCCGGTGTGGCCTCCTTGTGGCCCAAAGTAGAGAGCTCAGCCTTGTCGCCACGCCCAAGGCGAGGAACTTGGGGTTTATGGAAACAGGTCCCCACACCGTGGAAAACTTCACACCTTGTTGGGTGACATGGACACCCGGTCACGGAAGCGCCGTGACCTCAAGGACAAAATATACTTGTATATATGTTATGTTGTCATTTATACCCTGTATTTGTGTTTCCTGTTTAGTCCGGAGTACTAAATTTTACTAGGGGAGAATGTGTCACCCCAGGCCTGGATGCCACAAACAATAATCTGTGTCTGAGAGCAGGAGGGAGGTCCCCTGGTTAGGGACAATTAGCATACAGCACCTCCTGTCCCAGGCCAGCAGGGGGAGCTGGCTGCCCCTATAAAAGCTGGAACTGGGGGCAGGGTTAGAGAGAACTGGAAGACCTAGCTCAGGAGTGAGACTAGTCCCAGAGAAGGAGGGACAGTTCACCTGTAGCTGAGGAGTCCGTGAGGCAGAGGAGAAACTGCAAGCCAGGGACAGAGGTGACGAGAGCCGGTCCTGGAAGAGAACCAATCTACCGGGCATTGGGGTCCGGGGCTGTCAGGGTTACAAGCCCAGCAGCAGAGAACCAACCTGCGAGGGATTTCAGGTCCCTTGGCCTAAGAAGCCTGGAGGCTCCGCCACACAGAGGGACCAGTACAGCGAGGAGCAAGCAACAGGTACCCAAGGCCCTAGTCGCATGCCATACAGGCGAGAAGTACACGGCCAGCTCAGGGACGTGGGCTATTACACCACGAAAAGGGGGATAGTCAGAAAGAGCATAGAGAGAACGGTAGGCCTACACACTCACCCTGACCAGTGGGGCTCGCCCGAATGCTCTCAGACACCCAGGCCCATTCCTAACCGGTACTGTTGGGTCATTAATAATATCTACAATAAAGACCCTGAACTGTTTGAAGCGGACTCTGAACTCTTACTATTGCGGCCTGCACTATCACCCCCAACATCCACTTACACTGCCCTGAGGCTACACTCTACCCGTGGGGAGTTATCCTACACCTGTGCTGCACACCAACACCAGCCTCAGCAGTCTGCCTCGCAGCGGCGGTTATCCCTGACCGCAATCCACGGGTGGCGTAGTCGGACATTCAAAACACTGATAAATAGACTGCCACCATTTGGTCTGACCACCCTGAGCCACGGGATCGGGTTGCCACTACTACCCCCATCAGCACCGTACACTAGAAGGCCCGGTTCCGTGTACCCCACGGCCCAGGGGGCGAGTCATGTGCATCAAATTATACATACACATATGGGGCAGTGGGGCTTCATACTATATACAGGTGCTTCTCACAAAATTAGAATATCATCAAAAGTTAGTTTATTTCAGTTCTTCAATGCAAAAAGTGAAACTCCTATATTATATAGAGTCATTACACACAGAGGGATCTATTATATAGAGTCATTACACACAGAGGGATCTATTATATAGAGTCATTACACACAGAGGGATCTATTATATAGAGTCATTACACAGAGGGATCTATTATATAGAGTCATTACACACAGAGGGATCTATTATATAGAGTCATTACACACAGAGGGATCTATTTTAAGTGTTTATTTCTGTTAATGTTGATGATTATGGCTTACAGCCAATGAAAACACAAATGTCATTATCTCAGTAAATTAGAATACTTCATAACAACAGCTTGAAAAATGTTTTTAAAATCCGAAAAGTTGGCCTACTGAAATGTATGCTTAGTAAATGCCCTCAATACTTGTTCGGGCTCCTCGTGCATCAATTACTGCATCAATGCGGCAATGTGGCATGGAGGGATCAGCCTGTGGCACTGCTGAGGTGTTATGGAAGCCCAGGTGGCTTTGATAGCAGCCTTCAGCTCATCTGTATTGTGGGGTCTGGGGTCTCATCTTCCTCTTGACAATACCCCATAGATTCTCTATAATAGATTCTCTATGGGGTAAAGGTCAGTCGAGTTTGCTGCCAATCAAGCACAGTGATACTGTTGTGTGTAAACCAGTTATTGGTACGTTTGGCAGTGTGGACAGGGGCCAAGTCCGGCTGGAGAATGACATTTCCATCTCCATAAGGCTTGTGGGCAGAGGGAAGCATGAAGTGCTGTAAAATGTTCTGGTAGACGGCTGCGCTGACTTTGGTCTTGATAAAACACAGTGGACCTCCACCAGCAGATGACATGGCCCCCCAAACCATCACTGATTGTGGAGACTTCACAGTAGACCTCCAGCAGCTTGGATTGTGGCCTCTCCACTCTTCCTCCAGACTCTGGGACCTTGATTTCCAAATGAAATGCAAAATTTACTTTTCATCTGAACACAACACCTTGGGCCACTGAGCATCAGTCCAGGTCTTTTTCTCTTTGGCCCAGGTAAGACGCTTCTGGCGTTGTCTATTGGTCATGAGGGGCTTGACACAAGCAATGCGACACTTGTAGCCCATGTCCTGGATACGTCTGTGTGTGGTGGCTCTTGAAGCAATGACTCCAGCAGCAGTCCACTCCTTGTGAATCTCCCCCAAATTTTTGAATGGCCTTTTCTTAGCAATCCTTTCAAGGCTGCGGTTATCCCAGTTGCTTGTGCACCTTTTTCTACCACACTTTTTCCTTCCACGTCCATTAATATGCTCAGATACAGCACTCTGTGAACAGCTGCTTCTTTAGCAATGACCTTTTGTGGCTTACCCTCCTTGAGGAGTGTGTCAATGACTGCCTTCTAGACATCTGTCAAGTCAGCAGTCTTGCCCATGATTGTGGAGCCTACTGAAACAGACTAAGGGACCTTTTTGAATGCTTAGGAAGCCTTTGCAGGTGTTTCTTGTTAATTCTAATTTACTGAGATAATGACTTTTGTGTTTTCATTGGCTGTAAGCCATAATCATCAACATTAGCAGAAATAAACACTTAAAACAGATCACTCTGTTTGTAATGACTCTGTACAATATATGAGTTTCACTTTTTGGATTGAAGAACTGAAATAAATTCACTTTTTGATGATATTCTAATTTTCTGAGAAGCACCTGTATGTAGCAGTGCGGCAATTATACTATATACAGTCAGGAGTATAAGTACTTGATACACTGACAATTTTGAAAGTTTTTCCACCTACAAAGAATGAAGAGGTCTGTTTTGTTCCACTTAACTGCTGCAACTTGGACCTTTAACAGGATTTATATTTCACCTATGAGAAAGCATACTATGTGTATTTGGCAGATTAACTCAGGCATGTTTATGATAAACTGAATACCTGGATTGGAGTCCTATTTGTATACAGAATATTGACTATTAATGCTGGCAGAGTAAGTCTTAGGCTATATTCACACTAGGTGTTTTTTTTCTGCAGCAAAACATAATCTCTTGGCAGGAAAGAAGTAGCGTCAAAAACGCAGGTTTTGGTGTGTTTTTTGCAGTGGTTCTTGGTGCATTTTTGGTGCGTTTTTCAGGATCCCAAAGTTCAGCTTTGCTTCCACCATAGACGCATGAAAACAGGTCACCATTGCAAGACATATGTTCATGAAAAAGTACACATTACAAATGTAACAGGGTGGGGGGTGAATTGGTCTGGAATGGTTTATCTAAGACCCTGGCAGTGCATTAAATTTGTAGGACACTATTTACTTTCACATTATGGTTTGCCATTGAGTTGCTCAGGCATTGTTCATTTTCACACCTCCCTGGACCACACGTGCTGTTCAATCTCACACCTAGCTCAACCAATGTTTACTTTGTAGGCATCACTAATTTAATTAAACTGTAATAATCCAAGCTGCTATCTCAGGTGACCAAGACAAGATGGTTTAAACTTGGGAAAATCACAGGAATAAATGTGTGTCACATACTTGCTTTTTTCACTAAAAAAGCAGCAAAATGTTCACACTAGGCTTTTTTTCAGCATTTTTTTCCACCACCCTTTTTTTTAATGGGTGAAAAACGCTGAAACAAGTGACATACTCTATTGCAAAAAGCCATGGAAAGCACAAAATACTGAGGACAAATAAGCAAGCTGTGTGCATGAGATTTCGGAAATCTCATAGACTTTGTTGGTACTGTAAAACGCAGCTGAAAATTTGCATAAAAAAGCCCGCTAAAAAACGTCTAGTGTGAATATAGCCTTGTATAACAGTTTGCCAATGAGTTAGGATATATGACCATGATGCAGAAATGCTGCGGATTTTTCCTAAGCGTTTCTGCATCTCCCTGGGTTGTCAAGTGCTTTGCCAAGTGATTTTAGCATCACTTGGAAAAGTGCTTGACAACTTGGTCACACTATATAATTCCATGCAACCGGCATGGATTTATATAGTGTGACCAAGTTACAATGCTGCAAATGCAGCATCAATAATAAAAAAAAGAATAATAATGGTGAAAAATAAAAAAAAAACATTATACTCATCTTCCGATGGTCCTCGATCTCCTTTTCCGGTGCGTCCGGTGTCTTCGGCGTATCACGGTGCTGTAAAAGGACCTTCCATGACGTCATTTAGTCATGTGACAGGTCACGCGACCGCCGATGTCAGCGGTCATGTGACCTGTCACATGACTAAATGGCGTCATGGAAGGTCCTTTTACCACCGCGAGCAGCCGAAGAGCCAACAGCACCGCCGGGAGCAGACAGGGGCCATCAGAAGGTAAGTATCTGTTTATTTTTTATTTTAATTCTATTTTAACTACAGGTACTATGGTACCCGGGTCTGGAGGAGAGTCTCTTCATCTCCAGACCCGGGTACCATCCACGCATTGAGTCGCATAATATCCACATGTGTATTTGTAGTCATTCGGATGTTATGCGTTCCAATGCAAGTCAATGGCGGCTAAATCGCAGCGACTCTGCAAAATTAAAGGACGTGCTGCGGATTTTTCCGCAATGATAATCCACAGCGGAAATCTCCGCGGCATGTGCACAGCACATGCGGATTATCATTGGGAACCATTGCAGACCTATCACCAAGCGTTTTTTAAGTGTTTCCGCGGCGGAAGTTATGCTGCAGAAACGCCTAAAAAACGCATAGTGGGCACACAGCCTTAAAAGTTCTATGGTGAAGAAAAACACGTGAGATAATAAATGCGAAATATACAATATTTCCCATAATATGACTGAGGATATCTTTAGGGTGTATTCACTGTTTTTTCTTCTGCAGCAAAAATGCTGTGTTTTACAGTACCATCTTAGTGAATGACATTTCTGAAATCTCATTCACATGCTGTTTTTTTTGCATTTTTTTTAAATCTGCAGCTTGTCAAGTCTTTCAGAGGTTTTGCTGCATTTTTCACCCATTCAAATGAATAAAAAAAAACACAAGTAAAAACACCTGAATTTTAAGCAGCGTTTTTCCTGCCTCCTTTGATTTTTGAGGTAGAAAAAAAATGCTGCCAAAATCCAACTTGTGAACACACCTTTATCCTGGTTGTGTTCTAATTGGATATAAAATAGAACGGCCATGATAACATGGGTAGTTAATTGTATGGTGTTTTCACTTTATATAATACCAGGCCGCATTCTATTTGCGCAGAGCTGCTCCGTGAAGATTCTATCACAAGATTCCGTGATGACATCATAGGTGATGGTGACATCACTGCTCACAGGCGCTATATATACAATGCACATAGGCTCACCCGTGCCTTTCTTGGCTCTATAGTGACTGATAGCACTTGCAGTTTTTCACTATGGCTGGAATTGTTTTGGACATTCCTCAGGTAAAAGCACTATTGATGATCCTTATGATCAATCGTCCTAACAGTGTGCTTCTACCACCCGATGGCGTCCTCAGCTTCACTCACCGGCTGGTGATGGAGCTAGTAAAGGATTGCCTGACCAAACACCGACAACGTCGTCTAACGTCAGACTATCTGACGGATTTACTTCAGAACATCAGGACATTACTACACCAGGTAAGTGGCGGACACTCTGCACAGAACATCTCAATATTAATAGATAATAATGGAGGGATAGAAGCTTTTTCTTCTAATATATTGTATTTTGCAGACCATAAGACGCACCAAAAATTTTTGGGAGGAAAATAGGAAAAACATTTATTATAATAAAATGGGGGTCTGTCTTATAGTCCGAATTTTCGGTTGCTTACTGAGGGGGGTGGTGGCAGTGGAGCGAGGTCACAGGAGGCAGAGTCGCTGCTGCAGGAAGTCGGCAGTAGGAGTGGGGCGCTGCTGCGGGCCCCAAGCTGGGAGGAGCGGGGTGTCCAGAAGGTGCGAGGCTGCGGGCCCTGGACTTCAAGGAAATGTTAGCGGTAATTCAGGAGGGGAGACCCTGCTCTGCTTATTGATTTCTCTGCAGTGGGCTTCAAGAAGTAGGCTGCTGGAGATGGCCAATACGCAGATTGAGATCTCAGCTCGTCATTGAGCCGAGATCTAAATCTGCACATGCACTGCCTCCAGCGGCCATTTGCCTGAAGCCCACCGCCAGAAAATCAATGGGCAGAGTGGGGACTCCCCTCCTAAATCACCGCTAACATTTCCTTGAAGCCCAGGGCTCGCAGCCTCGCACCTCCTGGATACCCCGCTCCTCCCAGCTCGGGGCCCGCAGCAGCGCCCCACTTCTACTGCCGGCTTCCTACAGCAGTGACCCTACCTCCTGTGACCTCACTCCACCACAGCCACCCCCCTGGTAAGCTACATTCAGACAATTATTATTATTAATAATCTGTCTGATATGCTGGGGTGGAGAGTTCCAGAGTAGGGGGGATGCACGGGAGAAATCTTGTATGCGATTGTGGGAAGAGGAGATAAGAGGGGAGTAGAGAAGAAGATCTTGTTAGGATCGGAGGTTGCGTGCAGGTAAGTACCGGGAGACTAGGTCACAGATATATGGAGGAGACAGGTTGTGGGTGGCTTTGCATGCCAAGGTTAGGGTCTTGAACTGGAGTCTCTGGGTAATGTGGAGCCAGTGAAGGGATTGGCGGAGCGAGGGGAGAAGCCAGGGAATAGCGGGGGGACAGGTGGATTAGTCAGACAGCAGAGTTTAGGATAGATTCGAGGGGTGCGAGAGTGTTAGAAGGGAGGTCAAAAATTTTGGAAAAAAAGGCATCTTATAGTCCAAAAAATACGGTAAAACACAACGAGTCCCCAAATACAGTATGTAGTCATTTTATCTGCAGACAGAGAACCGATGTCACCTACAATTTCCGCCTCCATTCTGACCGCTCTCATCTCAAAATTCTCCTTTCCATTTTTCCTTCTTTATAGGCTGAAGAAAGATCTCAGGCTGAAGATTTGGCTGTCTTTAAAGAACTGGCCGAAAAAGTCCTGTCTATACTAGAACGCTCATTGGAACGCCCGGTAAGGATCAATATTAATAGACGTATCTTAATCCACCGTATCTGAGGAGACTTTCTGAGAAAAGGTCTGAAGATGGCGCGGGATTTGTATCGTTACAATTGGTGCATCTGTAAATGTTGGTTTAGTCCTTCATGATTTATGTATTTGGTGATTTAGTGAAATCTTCCACATATTAATTATATATATTATATCTATCAGGAAACAACAGGAGGCGACGCCAAATATGGGCAAAATGTGACCCCGAAAATCCCTGACCCTAATAGGAGTCAGCCGGAGCTGAACAGCGATCTGATTACAGGTGAGCGATCACCCGACCTTCTACAAGGAATGTCCAGATATTACAGAGGACGGAGGATAATGTTAGATTTACTCTCTACTCTGTGTAATGGGAACCTGGCAGCACATTGTTACATATAGAAGTAGTGGTGTGACGGTATAGGCCATTGTCCCCTAATAATAATTGTTTGTAGAAATCCAATGTGCCAGTCAGGAGAAATGTAAAGTAGACACCATATACAAATCAGAATGGAAGTGCGCTGGGGGCGTGAAAGAAGAAATCCAACTGCAGTGACACGCCCCCAGTGCACTTCCAGGCTAATTTGCAAATCTCTCCTATGTTTCAGCTCTCTTACCATCACTCATATGTGCAGCGTGGGTGGGGGGTTCCTCATTCATGTGATGGAGGGTCCATTCTGCAGTGCTATAGCAAGTAACATGAAATAAATTAAATTTAAATTGCATTACTGCTCTAGAAAATGGGAAAAAACTAAGATACTGAGCACATAATTTGGCCAATTCATGAATGCCCAGCAGCCAATGACAAGGCGATCTTTTTGTTGGAATCCTCTCCTAATGTGAATCCTCTCCTAGGCTGAAGCCTACATTTATATGGGTAGGTAGGATCCTGTTGTAATTAAAACCACCCTGGGCTGATGGGTGGAGATAGGTTCCCAGCAAAAAAGGTCGCCTTGCCGTGACTGCTGGGCATGCACCGAGCAAAAGAAGGTCGCCTTGCTGTGGCTGCTAGGCATGCACCCAGCAAAAGAAGGTCGCCTTGTCGTGACTGCTGGGCATGCACCCAGCAAAAGAAGGTCGCCTTGTCGTGACTGCTGGGCATGCACCCAGCAAAAGAAGGTCGTCTTGCCGTGACTGCTGGGCATGCACCCAGCAAAAAAAAAGGTCACCTTGCCGTGGCTACTTGGCATGCACCCAGAAAAAGAAGGTCGCCTTGCCGTGGCTGCTAGGCATGCACCCAGCAAAAGAAGGTTGCCTTGTCGTGACTGCTGGGCATGCACCCAGAAAAAGAATGTCGCCTTGCCGTGGCTGCTGGCCATGCATGAATTGGCCAAATTATGCGCTAAGTATCTTCCTTTTATCCTATTTTCTACAGCAGTAATGCAATTCAAATTTCATTTATTTCATGTTTACATGCTATAGCGTTACAGAGTGCAACTTTGTTAGTTATGTATTTGGATGGCTACTCTTAGTATGCACCTGTTCACACCCATTTTCTTTTCGGAAGTGATGGTCAGTCTTTTGTTATTTATGAAGGGGTTCCTCCATCATTTACATTACATTTATCTATGGATTCCCCGTATATTCTCATATTTAGAATCCCCATATAACGAGTATTAATCCCATTTACAGACATCTTGTCATTTCTCCGTTATATTGCTGTATTATCTATGTAGGAATAATATCCTCTAATACATTTCATTTCTTCATCATTATTTTAGAAACAACTGAGCTGTCGAATCCTAACAATGGAATTAGTGAGATCCCGGAGATCCAAGAATCCGTAAGTATCATAGAGGGGGATGCGTGTGTGTCATCAGATCATGGGGTGTGAATGACTCGTCCAGTATTATCCCCCATACAACCATGGGACGTCTCTATTCTAAGTGTAGATGACCCTATGGTGTTAATTACATTTGAATTACAGGGAATCTGTCACCAGGTTTATGCTATTTGGTCTGAGAGAAGCATGATGCAGGGACAGAGACCCTGATTCCATGTGTTGATTACTTTACTCGGTGGAGCAGTTGTGATAAAATCACTATTTTTTTCTGCTGCAGAGCTCTGAATGCTGAGTCTTGTATAACCCCGCCCACACCATTGATTGGCAGCTTTCTGTGTACACTGTGCATAGGCAGAAAGCTGCTAATCAGTGGTGGAGGCAGGGGTACAGAGCAATAGGACTACCTGGCTAGACAGATAGTCTTCTAGTGATAATCTACTGATTTTATTGAAACAGCCACACACAGCCTAGTAAGTAACACATCACTGGAATCAGGGTCTCTGCCCCTACATCATGGTGCTTTCAGAATACATAGAAAACACCTGGTGATAGATTACCTGTAAGTCCTCCTCTGTGTAGTCTCCCACATTATCCAGAATGTTATAGTAATGTATGATGACCGTTGCAGGGTGGCTCCAGGATTTTGTGGGCCCTGGGCGAAAGAGTCTCAGTGGCCCCTTTAACACATACCACGATTCATGATGCACAGATACCGCAGATATATATATATATATATATATATATATATATATATATATATATATATATAGTACAAGCCCGAAGATTTCACTTCTTACATTACATGAGCGATATCTATTGTAAACTCCACAATAACTCAGAAAGCGGCGAATCCTCACAGCTCACAGTGCAGACCGGACAGTAATGTCCTCCACACAGTATAATGGCACCACATAGTCCTCTATACCGTATTATGAGCTCCATATATTGCTCCATATAGAATAATGGACCCCATGAAATGCTCCACGCAGGCTGTGCCCCCATATAATGCCCCATGCAGGCTGTGACCCCACACATAATGCCCCATGCAGGCTGTGCCCCCCACATGATGCCCCATGCAGGCTTTGACCCCCCACATAATGCTCCATGCAGGCTGTGACCCCCACATAATGCCGCATGCAGGCTTTGACCCCACAGATAATGCCCCATGCAGGCTGTGCCCCCCCCCCACATAATGCCCCATGCAGGATGTCCCCCTCCCACATAATGGCCCATGCAGGATGTCACCCCCCATATAATTCCCCATGCAGAATGTCCCTCCCACATAATGCCCCACGCAGACTGTGCCCCCCCACATAATGCCCCATGCAGGCTGTGCCCCCCCACATAATGGCCCATGCAGGATGTCACCCCCCATATAATTCCCCATGCAGGATGTCCCCTCCACATAATGCCCCATGCAGGATGTCCCACCCCACATAATGCCCCATGCAGGATGTCCCCCACACATAATGCCCCATGCAGGATATCCCCCCCACATAATGTCCCATGCAGGATGTCACCCCCCATATAATTCCCCATGCAGGATGTCCCCCCCACATAATGCTCCATGCAGGATGTCCCACGCCACATAATGGCCCATACAGGATGTCACCCCCCATATAATGCCCCATGCAGGATGTCACCCCCCCATATAATGCCCCATGCAGGATGTCCCCCCAACACATACTGCCCCATGTAGGATGTCACCTCTCACCCCATATATTGCCCCATGCAGGATGTCACCTCTCACCCCATATAATGCCCCATGCAGGATGTCACTTCTCCCCCCATATAATACCCCATGCAGGATGTCACTCCCCCCATATAATGCCCCATGCAGGATGTCACCCCCCATATAATGCCCCATGCAGAATGTCAACTCTCACCCCATATAAAGCCCTATGCTGGATGTCACTCCCCCCCCCATATAATGACCCATGCAGGATGTCACTTCTCCCCCTCATATAATACCCCATGCAGGATGTCACCCCCCTATATAATGCCCCATGCAGGATGTTCCCCCCATATAATGCCTCATGTAGGATGTCACCTCTCACCCCATATAATGCCCCATGCAGAATGTCACTCCCCCCCATATAATGCCCCATGCAGGATGTCACTTCTCCCCCCCCATATAATACCCCATGCAGGATGTCCCTACCTCCCCCCCATATAATGCCCCATGCAGGATGTCACTTCTCCCCCCATATAATGCCCCATACCTCCATACATAAAAAAAAAAAAAATCAAATGCTCACCTCACTGCTCACCAGCTGTGGAGAGGTAAGTATTGTGCCGGCCGTGGTCCTGGGCAAGCATTGGGGGGGAGCTAGGCCCACTAGTTGGCGCTGGCACCACTCTCCTCTGCTCACCGGTCCCATAGCGCGCCATTGCCCGATAGCAAGTGGGCCCCTCGCCTACTCAGGGCCCCGGCACTTGCCTGGGTGTGCTGGGTGCTAGCGCCAGGTCTGCCCAGCGTCCGGTTTGTATCCTCCCAACATCATATCAGTGTAAATCATCTGGGACATAATATGGGGGGAGAAGTTTTTGCATCTGTAACTTTTTTCCTTCATCTTCAATAAATCAGTATTATTTCTTATTCTTTTATAGAGCGTGATGGATTCGTTGGTTCCGGCGAGAAAGCCGCATATGAGCGACTATGAAACTTCCAAACTCATCAGCAGTGGAAATTTTGGGTGAGATTTCTGTTGCCATAATCCACATTTCTCAGGGTTCCCTATGACAATGCTTCTGCCCCTGCACTCTGCCATTCAGTGTTATCATAGGGAAATTATATGATCTGTAGCAAATCAAACTGTAAGGAAAGCGATTTAAATAATATAATTACATATAATATAATATATAATAATATAATATTATTACATTCGCCTGTGCTAGACCCTCATCTGTTCTTATGCTGCCTCCTCCACCTGAGCTTTTCTGCTCTCCACTCTGATCTTTGTTTTGATGGGGGGGCTCCATTATGAAGCCGATCAGAGAAGTTGGCTACACATGGTCACATGAAGGGTGACACCATATTGACGTCAATGACATCTACACCCTGCACCATGACCATGTGGGCCCAATCACTGGCCTCAGCAGCAGAAGAGAGCCCTGGAGCACATTCATTTTGGACCAATTTTATTTGCACTAAATTGTATTTGGTCAGTTATAGCGAATCTGCCCAAAGAGAATTTCGATAGATTCTCGTATCTATAATGTGACCTGGGTGATGGCTCCGGCAGAAGTGGCATTGTGGAGACCTCCCATAGGTGATCTATGTAGTGCTATTTTATGTATTTCTAGATGTGGATTTATAGTGGCGGCCAGACTTCTAGTATTAAACATATGCAAATTGTCTCTTCAGAGAGGAAGCAAACTAGAACTCCACCTATAGGAAGTAGCAATCCTAAAAGTCAATATCTACCCTTTAACAAGCCTTGTCACATGACTTAGGATAATAGCCAAAACCAAAATCTTAATTTGCAGGAACTGTGTTCTGGGGTACTGCCCCTCTTCAGTGCAAAGTGTGAGATATGGTTTGACTGGGTGAGAGGTGTCTGACTGGTATCCAAGGGGTTGACGTTTCTCCTTGCGGACATGAGGAGACTTTTAAGCCGCAATGCTCCTCTGGGAAATAGGATTGCTACTTCCTATAGGTGGCACTAGGGTGCTAGTTCTCTTCCTCTCTGAAAAGAGACAATTTGCATATTTCCCAGAAGAGCATTGCAGCTTAAAAGTCTCCTCACCTTGACATGCTTAACATGGCTTTTTCCGCAAGGAGAAACGTTACCGCTTGGATCCCGGTCAGATGCCTCTCACCCAGCCAAACCATATCTCACACTTTGCACTGATGAGTGCTTGTACCCCAAAACATAGTGTCCGAAAATTGAGATTTTGGTTATGGCTATTATTCCATGTCATGTGATAAGGCTCGTTAAAGGGTCAATATTGACTTTTAGGATTACTACTTCCTATAGGTGGCACTAGAGTTCTAGTTCTCTTCCTCTCTGAAGAGACAATTTGCATATTTCCCAGAGGATCATTGAGGCTTAAAAGTCTCCTCACCTTGACAAGCTTAACATATCACTCTCCGCAAGGAGAAATGTTACCCCTTGGATACCAGTATTAAACATATAATGATTTCTATAGATGGATTATTAATAAGGATTTATTATAACCGATGGATTCTCCTTCTCTCCAGGGCCGTCTACTTAGTGCATCATAAAGACTCACACCAGACCTTTGCTATGAAGAAAATGGCTAAGCGGAACCTAAATACTGCACAGAGATTGGAATGGGCCTTTCTGGAGAGGGACATCTTAACATTTGCTGATTGTCCCTTTGTGGTCTCCATGCTCTGCTCCTTTCCAACTAGATCTCACCTGTGTATGGTCATGGAGTATGTAGGAGGTAAGACACATCTATTGTATTATATTCAGCCCATGTCTGCTTTCATCTTATCACTGCTCATATCATTAGGACATTGTTGGTTACATCCCCACAGAGCATTTACTATAGGTTATCTATTCCCAAGATGCTCGTAAATTCATTGATCTTGGTGCAGGGGCGCTATGGGGCTCATCAGTCGGAGGGGGTCTGTCGACGCTCGGCAGTGGGCAGCATCCCTCCACCTGTCATCACAATTTCAGCGTTATTTGCTTCTTCAAGGAGGTGGGGGCAAAAATACTGAGTAGGTGGCTAGTAGGGACCAAAATACTGAAAGGGGGCCGTATGACTAGATATGGGGGGACTGTGAATGCTGAGTGGAGGTCATCATATTAAGTGGGGTGCTGTGGGGGTCCTCACTCTGTATGGAGGCCCCCATTCTGTGTGGGGACATCATACTGAGTGGGGAGTTATGCGGACCATTATATTGTGTGAGGGACTGTGGGAACCATTATCCTGAGTGGGAGGGTTGCTGTGGGTGCCATCACACCGAGTAGGGGGTTGTGGCTGGCCTCCTTCTAAGTGGTGGCCTCCTTAGGAGGATTCACTGTGGGGATACCATACTCATTGAGTGTGGGTGTGGGCATTTTTGGGAGCATCATACTCTAAAATGGCCATAAAAGTTGTATTGCTGGTGAGAACACCAAGCTGCTTCAACAGGGATATAAATATATTTCTTTTTTATTTTTTAGGGTGTGGGGCAATTACAACTTTTGATATGGGGTCTTGTGATTTCTATGTACGCCACTATCTGTGTGATCTCCCCAGGATGTTTCCGTTCACTGCTCATTATACATCATGGTTATCTGCTCGTGGTATATCATGGTTATCTTCTGTATAAACCCCTCACTGGTCATATTTCCTTTGTTCTATAGGTGGAGACTGTGGGACCCTTCTAAGCACCAGGGGTCCTTTCTCTGTCCCCATGGCCCGCTTGTACTTTGCAGAGGCGGTACTTGCCGTGGAATACCTGCATAGTTACGGTGTGGTGCACAGAGACCTGAAGCCGGAAAAGTAAGTGCCCCCGTAGTATAATAAAGTGGGGAAAGTTGTCATTTATTATCATTCAGTCTGTGAGGCTAAAACCATCTTCTCTTTTGCAGCCTCCTGATTACATCTACTGGACATATTAAAGTTACCGATTTTGGGATTTCAAAACTTGGTCTAATGATACCGAAAACCAACACCTACAAGGAATTAGCAGTGGACATCTCCAGAGAGTTCCAGGACCGTGAGGTCAGCATCACCTACAAGAACTTAGCTTGTTATTTGCAAATCTCATCACACTATTGTCTCTTCTCTACGTTCTTCCTTTCTAGAGAACTTTTCCACTAATATTTTATCTTCTGCATTGTGTTTTAATGATGATATCTTGTCATAATAATTGTTTCATCGATTCTCATCTCTATCTTCTGTTGGTTTCCAGTTCTGTGGCACCCCATGTTACATAGCCCCAGAGATCATCCTGAAAGAAGGCTATGGAAGACCTGTTGACTGGTGGTCATTGGGGATCATCCTGTATAAATTCCTGCTGGGATGTGTACCATTTGATGCTGATTCCCTCACTGAGCTTTATAAAAGGGTTGTCATTGGTGAGTAGAATAATCCGATCATTGCGTTGATTGGTTACATTTGTTTAGTTATTTCCTTTGCTTTATGTTACAGTCCAGTAAAGAGGTTTTATTTTCTGTAATTTTCTATGTAACAGGAGAACTAATTTGGAATTGTGATCGCGCTCCACCCCTGGATGCTCAGAATCTCATCACTGAGCTGCTCAGAAGAAATCCTGTGCGTAGACTTGGGACAGGTAACAGATATACTAGTATTAATATTCCCTTATTAGACCAAGGACATATCGCTCATGTCCATGAAGATCAGCATTTCTCTATCAGCTCATCTACTGTATTTCTAGTTCTCCACACTAAGACTTTCAGTTTATTTCCTTCATGTCGGCTCAGTTTTGTCATTAGTTCAGATTACGATAAACTGTTCAGATATGGAGCCATCCCTGACTATGTCCGCATCACTTTTGTTTTTCTTTTTCTAGGAGGAGCATTTGAGATCAAGGTTCATCCATTCCTGAGTGACTTGGACTTTGACAACATTCTGAGCCAGGAGCTGGAGTATGTTCCTCAGCTTGTTTCAGACGCAGACACCAGCTTATTTATCAGTAAGTAGAAGGAGACGTCATCTAGACTAAGCGACTGTTTGTCTCATCTTCCCTAATATGTGATCATCTGTTCCCATTAATATTAGTGATAAATAGTGACTGTGTTATACTGACAACCTCTAATAATACTTCATTACCTATTTCTTGTAGATCATTCTGATATAAACAAACATCTGGTCTCAAAGGATGAGGAAGGCACAAGTGAGAACAATGAGAGCCTTGACTTCCAAAATTTTACGTCATCTTCTGAAAAGCTTTGTAAAGTAAGTATGTGATTAATAAATCCAAAATATGTAAAAAAAATTAAAAAAACTCTAAAAGTACATAAAAAAAATATTTTATATCTTATTTTTATCCGTATTTAGCTCTGTACCATCGCTACCAGGATGGTGAACAATGAGGATCCCAATGCCCCTCCAGAGTATACACAAGAAACCAACACAAACATCTCAGAAATGTGAGTAGATTAGAAAGGGTCATTACTGGGAGTTCCAGACTGATCTATGTACACAACACCAAATATAGGACATAAATATCAGAATATCAAATTCAGCATTCACCGCTTCATGGTTAACGGTCATTGTACTTTTGGCTTCAGAAAATGCAGAAGATAACAGCCCATAATTGTGGCATGTCATGCATTTTTAGCACTGCCTACTCTGTAGGAGAGCTGTAGTATTACTTGCCAGACATTCTTGGTAGTTGTGTTCTGATCCATGGAAGGTAGTTTGGAGCAGAAAACCTTCCCCACTATGACAGTCATATGTCCTATTAGGCCTTATAGTCAGTGTTCTTATAGTGAGACAACCCATTTTATACTGTGTTTACTTACGATTTACATGTTTTTCTTCTTCAAACAGGCAGAAAGAATCTGTTCCTGTATGTAATACAGACGATGCTGTTACCATCTTGCCACCCTCGTCCCCATTGCCAGGTATGTACATGTCTACAGCACCAACAATGTGAATGTTGACTTCAAGGCTCAAATATTTCCACATGGTTTTTCTGGTCTACTATGTTATCCATGTTTCATGGATCTCAGCTATGTTGACCATGGGTTCGTACTGTATCCCTATTTCCCTAATTTTGTACAGGAGTTTTATTTCATGTATTCTGTTTATTACGTTGCATCATCTTTTAACCTAGTGAGATATAGCGACTGTGTTATACTGACACCCTCTAACAATCCTTCCTTACCTATGTCTTGTAGATCACTCTAATGAAAACAACCATCTGATCTCAGAGGATAAGGAGGGCACAAGTGAGGACGATGAGAACTTTATCTTCCGAATTTTTGCATCATCATCTTCTGAGAGGCTTTCTAAAGTAAGTATGTGATCGATAAATCCAAAATATGTACAAAAAAGGATCTACAAAATTAAAAAGTATATATATTTAATAACTTATTGTTATCCACATTTAGCACTCTACCACCACTAACGGGATGGTGAACAACGAGGATCCCAAGGCCCCTCCAGAGTGTACACCAGAATCCAACACAAACATCTCAGAAATGTGAGTAGATTATGGGGTCATTACTGGGAGCTCCAGGCTGATATATGTGCACAACATCAAATATAGGACATAAATACCATAATATCAAATGCAGCATCCACCGCCCCATGGTTATGGGTCATTGTGCTTTCAGCTTTCGGAATTGTTGGAGATAACAGCCCATAATTGTGGCCGGTCATGCACTTTTAGTGCTGCCCTCACTGTAGGAGAGATGTAGTATGAAATGCCGGCCATTCTTGGTAGTTGTTTTCCTCTCAGCTCTCTATAAAAGGTAGTCTTGAGCAGAAGACCTTCCCCACTATGACAGTCATATGTCCTACTAGTCCTTATAGTCGGTGTTCTTCTAGTGAGACAACCCCTTTTATATGGAGTTTACTTGAGATTTACATGTTTTTCTTCTTCAAACAGGCAGAAAGTATCTGTTCCTGTATGTAATACAGACGATGCTGTTACCATCTTGCCACCCTCGTCCCCATTGCCAGGTATGTACATGTCTACAGCACCAGCAATGTGAATGTTGACTTCAAGGCTCAAATATTCCCACATGGTTTTATACAATACTATAGGTCTCTTATGTTATCCATATTATGACAAAGCAGATCCTATAAGAAGATATTGTTATTGATTTTTTTTTTTAATTTTTCATCAGAATTTCCATCTCATGAAGAAAGAAAATCGGCAATAAATCTGAGTATGGAGCAACAAAACTCAGAAAATGGAAAAAATGGGAAAAAGAGACGAGGTAAGTGTGAGAATCAACTCCATGTTGTGTGATGTCAGTGAGAATAATTCATGTGGAGTAGATGTCATCTGTCAGTGATGGGATTGTCACATGTATGATTGCTGACAATGACCCCTGACCTCTGTATGATAATATTCCTCTGCCGTCCGGCCACAGTGACTGCACAGCATTATCATGTAATACGGAGTCCCATCACTTACATTATATTTATTTCTCTTCTCATAGGTTCCATCTTCCGCCGGATCTTATCATCCTGCCGGCGTGGATTATCCAGGGCTGCTCGCGCATTTGCATGCTGTCACTGTTGCCCTAAAACCATCTAAAAGACGGGACACCTAAGCATCTAGCGCCCTGAAGTCCAGCAGATCCATCATCACTGCTGGAGCTGTATAGAAGGACCTTCACCATCTACCTGTGGCCTTCTGACTGGTCAACCTGGACAAGTTTCAGTAACGTCTCTGTCATCGGGCTCCACGGTATTCATACTGCTCGTCTGACTTGTCATTTACTGATCACCTGGTATCTGACCTCGGCTATCTTCCTGACTTTGATTTAGTCTATTGATAATGTTCACGATTTTATTCATCCCATTATTAATTAAAAAAAAGTAAAATCTGTTACTGTTGCTCTGATTCCTTTTTGTCTTGAATTCACAAATACTTGTAACTCACTAATTGCTCTTCTTCTCACTAAATGTATTTCTCATTATCCTTAATGCAGCAGTCAGTCTCATATTTCTGTCCAGCAGTTACACTGGTGCCTCCACCCTGTACCAGTCATTACACTCATCCACAAACCTCTCCACACTGCTGCATAGTCTTGCATCTCTACCATATCTACACTCCAATGAGCTAATATTAACATCCTCCATAATCAGGACCTCCCACTCTCATGTCCAAGACATTTTCTCTGCTGCACCAGCTCACAGGAGTGCACTACTGCAGGCAATCATGTTCATTCCCACTATCAGAGATTTTAAGTGTGCAGTAGAAACAGATTATTTGTGGCAGGACTATCAAATCACCTCACTATTCTAAGTTTTTCCTACAGCACTCAGTAGCACTTAATATTTGTACATATACAGATAATGGTTGGTGACTGGTTCATGCAGCCTTAATTCCACAAAGATAGAAATAAAAGGTCAACATGTTTCATACATCCAAACCATCCTTAATCATGGCAGAAAAACATAATTTTAAGTTCCCACTATGAATATTTGGTGAGATATCACAGCTGTGTATTTTCACAGCACAAAGAACGCATCTTACAGATCAGCAAATCACAGTGTGCTGACGCTTAGTGTTGTAGTTTTGAACGACACCATTCATTTTATCATATAATGTGTTGAAAAATGAGAAAAAATGCCAGGTTTGGGTTCCTTCATTTTACAGTGTGTATTGTGTTGTAAAAACAAACTGACAAAATGATTCAGAGTCAGTAGTACGATTACTGTGATACCAAACTTATAAGGTTTATATATATATATATATATATGTATATATATATATATATATATACAGTGTTTAGCATAAATCAGTACACCCAAATAGATTTGTCAGCAAACCTGTAGTTTCCTTTCAGAATCATCATTTTATATGGGATACCATACTACAAAATACTCTCGCAAATTTGAGCCATTGAATGCAAACAGGATTTGGTATTTTGCAGACCCCAAAAAAGTAATTTTCTTAACAAACTCATTCAAGATCATGTTTCAAAAATGAGAACATCCCAGTAACAGTCTTAAGAGAAAAGCTAAGTTTAGACAACAAAATTCTAATTAACAAGAACTGAACCACAGGTAATTATTCATTAAACAGATGTCCAGCAGACAGGTGTCTGTAAAAGGAAGTTACTTAATAAAGAAAACTCCTTCCCATTTCATGCTATCAGCAATGGCACCACATAGAAGGGAAATGTCACAAAACCTGAGAAAGAAAATAATTTCTTTGCAATAAATGTGAAGTCTACAAGAAGATCAGCAAAACTTTACTTATCAGTCAGAATACTGTAGCAAAAGTGATGCAAAACTATAACAAAGATGGAACTGCAACCATCTTACAGAGACGTCCAGGCCGACTATGGAAGTTAACACCTAAACAAAAGCGTCCTCTGATGAGAAGGGTAAGTGGCACCACATAGAAGAGAAATGTCACAAGACATTTCTGAGAAAGAAAATAATTTCTTTACAAAAAATGTGAAGTCTACAAGAAGATCAGCAAAGCTTTTCTTATCAGTCAGATGGAAGTTAACATCTAAACAAAAGCATCTTCTGATGAGAAGAAAATCGACAGGCAAATTCATTGCTATTAGCTGAAGAAGTAGAAAGCCAAACTAGGGTGAGTGTTTTCCATGACACGACACGGTGTACACTGCAAATGAATGGCATTCATGAGTGTCCTCCACAAAGGAAGCCTCTCTCCCTTAAAGCCCATGAACAATAAAAGTCCGTCTACAATTTGCCAGGGTCCATGCTTAAAACTATGAGGACTACCGGGACTCTATACTGTGTATGTGCATCTTATGTGTATGTCTGTATTTTATGTTTGTGTGCACTATGTATATGCATACGTTAAAATGTGTATAGAGTATTAGCATGTGCAAATTTTATATGTGTGCCTAATATAAATATACATGGAAATGTATATGTAGGTGGTGCCTGATGGAGGGTGGGGGGCCCAGATCAGAAGTCCTGATTAAGGGTCCTTCACTGTCATTGTCTGCCCCTTATATAAACAGTAAAATCCTCTTTAATAACTGGACTTCCATTGGGGTGGACTTCTCATAGATGGCCAGTATGCATACTATATTGTGAATCTGGGCATCTTTCACAGAAAATCTGATCTGGATATGAGGGTGGTCTTCTATAAGCGGTGATGTTTTGGAGAGATTTAGGGAAAAGTCCCAATGCTTATCCATCGATCTGGTAATTTGAGTAAAATATTTGTGTTGATAACTGATCACAAAGTCACAAAATATGTAAGATTTGGCATAACCTGGTTCATTTTTCAAAAAGTTATGCTCAATTTTTTTAGCACCAAGTTTTGTTGCTTTTTTGTAGACTTACACTAACTTAGTATATTGTGTGAGAATTAAATGAATTATGAATTAGTTGGCGCATTTTACCACACTCTGGGGGTCCCTGACAGTCCTTCTTTATCTGCCCTGTAGTGATGCCAATGTAAACTTCCAAGTGACTGTGACGCGCCCCTGGGCCTGTGTCGTGCTGCGTTGCGCACGCGGGAGCTTACCCGGAGCCGGATCTCTTGAGGGTTGTAGTCTCGTGGCGGTGACCCGGTCCGTGCCCAGGGAGTCAAACTGAGCGGCGATGTAACAGCGGTAGATGTAGGACGATTACGCCACCCGTTGAATGCAGCTATGGAGCTGCCGCTGCAGGACAGTCCGCTGAGGCCGGTGGATGGATGGTGCAGCGTAGATGGTATAACCCCCAACGGGAGGGGTATGGCCTCAGGGCAGCAGATGTGGATGATGGGGGTAGCAGGAACCACTCAGAGACGGTGCGGTGTAATTCAGGGTCTTTACTGGTAACAACGATAGACCGTCCCGGAGTACTTGCTAGTGAACGGGGCCTGGTCAGTCCTTGAGCAGATGGGATCTCCCCTGGCCAGGCGGAGTTGTAGGCCTCCCAAACTGACTGTACTCTTCTGGCTACCTTGCTAGAAGCGGATATAAGTAGCCCACGTCCCTGAGTGTACCGTGTGGTGCTCACCCGTATGGCCGGTGACTCGGGGCCTTCTAATGGCTTCCGCTCCACGATGGCGGTGCTGGTCCCACGCGTGTGACCGTGCCTTCGGGTTTCTGGGCCTGAGGACCTGAAATCCCCTGCCGGTCGGCTTCTGCTGCTGGGTAAGAGTTAGTCCCCACAGCCTCGGACGCCGGGTCCGGTAAGAAAGCTTCTCAGTCAGGACGAGCTCTGCAGCTGCCAGCCCCTGACTCGTAGTAGTATTGCTCCCACTGAGCTCCTGCTGTTTCTTCCTATGACTGTTTCTTGTCTCTACTCTCCTTGACTCCAGGCTCAGGCCCCTGGACAGGGCCTGCCTGTGGAGCAGAGCCCATAGAGCAGCTCTGCTCCCTGTCTTCTCCTCTCAGAACTCCCTACCCTGCCTCAGCCCCAGGTTTATATAGGGGAAGTCCTTCCCCTCCCAAGACTGGGCAGGAGGTGTGGCATGCACAGGATCCCTGACCAAAGGACCTCCCACCTGCTCTCAGACGTAATATCTCTATCACTGTGGCAACCAGACCCCTGGGGTGTCACAACTGCGCAGTCAATCACTGTCACGAATGCAGGACAACCTATGATTAGCTAATTTTTGGGAAATCCTTATAACAAAAGGGGATTGAAAATATTTACAATTATTTTAAAAGCATTAAAAAAAAACAGACCCAATACTTATAATTAGTTTGTTGAAAGTAGTCTAATTAAAGGGAGCTGAAAGGATTAGAGATTATGAACCCGATTCACCAGTGTTTTGCCAGAAAACTGGCATAAAGCTCTTGAAAAGTTGCAAAGTTTTGTGACTTTTCAAATTTTCACATAATTTTAACTTCTTTAAAGCCCAAGACGTACTGATACGTATCTGCGCCCTGGGACTTAAGAACCTGATACGTATTAGTACATCTTTGCGATCGCGCACACAGGCTGTGCGGGCGTGATCGCCGCCGGGTGTCAACTGATTGTCACAGCTGAAACCCGGTGCTATGTGCTGGGAGAGGTCCCGCACATTAACCCCCGCAATGCTGCGATCGAAGTCGTTCGCAGCATTGCGGGGGCAAGGGGAGGTGATCGGGATAGTCACCTCTACTGCTGGCGTCCAGCAATGTGTGCCGCGGCTTCCCGGATGTTGCCATGATGACCCGATTCACTGAGGGGTGCAGTTTTAAGAATGGTGTCACTTTTGGGTATTTTCAGTCATAAAGACCCCTCAAAGTGACTTCAAATGTGATGTGGTCCCTAATAAAATGGTTTTGTAAATTTTGTTGGAAAAATGAGAAATCGCTGGTCAATTTTAACCCTTATAGCTCCCTAATAAAAATAAATTTGGGTTCCAAAATTGTGCTGATGTAAAGTAGACATATGGGAAATGTTATTTATTAACTTTTTTTGTGTGACATATCTCTCCGATTTAAGGGCATAAAATTTCAAATTTTGAAAATTGCAAAATTTTCAAAATTTTCGCCAAATATCTCTTTTTTTCACAAATAAACACAAGTGATATCGAAGAAATTTTACCACAATCATAAAGTACAATATGTCATGAAAAATTATTCTCAGAACCAGGGGGATCCGTTGAAGCGTTCCAGAGTAATTACCTCATAAAGCAACAGTGGTCAGAATTGTAAAAATTGGCCTTCTCATTAACGTGCAAACCACTTTGGGTTGTAAAGGGGTTAAGGACTCTACCTGCATATACAGTCATGGCGGAAAGTGCTGGCACCCTGGAAATTGTTTCAGAAAATTACACATGTTTTATTACACGCATGTTTATTTCCTTTGTGTTTATTGGAACAACACAAAAAAACTGAGAAAAAAAAGGCAAATTGGACATAATTTCACACAAAACTCCAAAAATGGGCCGGAATACATATATATATTTTTGATGGGACAACACTGAAGATGCGACACTTTGATACAATGTACAGTAGTCAGTGTACAGCTTGTTTAACTGTAAATTTGGTGTGCCTGCAAAATAACTCAACACACAGCCATTAATGTCTAAACCGCTGGCAACAAAAGTGAGTACACCCCTAAGTGTGTTCTCAGCTGATGTTATTTGTTGGTTTTTCTTTGCATCCCGAACAATTTTCTTGGCAGTTGTGGCTGAAATTTTTGTTGGTCTACCTGACTGTGGTTTGGTTTTTACAGAGCATCTGATTTTCCATTTGTTAATCACAGTTTGAACACTGCAGACTGGCATTATCAATTCCTGGGATATCTTTTTGTATCCCTTGCCTGTGTTATACTCTTTTTGCCTCCCTTTCCTGTGTTATACAGTTCAACTACCTTTTCCCGTAGATCCGTTGATAATTCTTTTGCTTTCCCCATCTCAAAATCCAGAAACGGCAGTGGCTGGATCCCAGAAACTCACTCAGCTTTATGCACACACACTGATTACAAGCAAACAGGTCATAGGTGAGGATGTTACCTTTAGTAGCCATTCAAACCCATTTGTGTCAAATTCTGTGCATGTTATCAGGCCAAAATCACCAGGGTATGTGAACTTTTTGATCAGGATTATTTGGATGTTTTTGGTTGTCATTAGTGATGAGCGAGCACTAAAATGCTCGAGTACTCGTTGCTCGGGTCGAGCAAATTGAAATACTCAGGTGCTCAACCCGAGCAATGAGCCCAATATAAGTCTAGGGGAAACTTGAGCATTTTTCAGGTGGCTCCCCACGGCGGTCTGCAGAGGGCCTAAAAATTGCCCAAATCGATGAGAACTGTGCTCAAATGACATGGGAACAGCATGGGGAAGACCCCTGGAAGCATCTCTGACTCCCAGATCACTGCTGTCAACAACGTCGTCAGAGTATTACGCCACTTTTACGGCGTAAGGAACATCCTTTCCAGGGTGATGACTTGTATATAAGGCAAAATAAATAAACAAAAACAAAAATACTCCTACACACCTTGGGCTATGTTCACACGTAGCATTTTTGACACGTTTTTGCACTTTTGCATTGCTTTCAAACAAGACAAATGCATTCACCAGGAAATGTCATTTTAACATTTTACAACCTTATCTGGCCATGTGGTGTGTGACACATCATCAGACACATGCATACAGTGCTGAAAAGACATGGGAACAGCAAGGGGAAGACCTCTGGAAACATCTCTGACTCCCAGGTCACTGCCTAAATGTGTGCCCATCATAATTGATCCTTGGCACATGCGAAGATGCCTCCCGCCATGCACCTGTCGTTGCAGACTTGCAACAATCACCGTCCACGTCCTTGTCCCACTGCAGTGTTCAGTTGTCCCTACCCCATTCCTTGGAATGCAAGCACAAGAATGCCGGCAGCCACCCACCCACAGGCTGCAATACTATACTGCCAAATTTTTGACAGCTGCTTGCACTTGAAATGTGGCCTTTTAGGCTCGTGGAGGCGGAAGCTTTTCATAACCTCATGCCGGCAGCGACCGGGTGTCCATACTCGGTCCCCATCCGCCACTATATTTCCCGGTATCGCCTCCGCCTTCCACAAGCACGGGTCCCATAACATTACCCGTGCCCTCCCCAGTGCACTTACTGGGAAGGACAGCCTAACCACAAACACGTGGACAGGTGAATGTGGCCAGGGACGGTACGGAGCAAGTCCACAACTTTTTTTGATAAGAGTTGTATTTAGCTCAGTGAAAGGACTGGCATAGAGGGAAACCGTATCTACCCTGCGTGTCATTTCTCCCAGGAAGTCCTCTAAAGCTGCTTGCACTTGAAATGTGGCCTGAACATTACTGCTGGTACTTTTCTGTGGGAATTTTCTTGCCTCCTACCAGCCTGGAATATTTCCAGCAAACTATGGTACAACACCATGGTATTAGCACTGCCCCCAGTACCAGTAGCGAAGCCATCCTCAATTTCCTTCTCTGGAATTTTATTTGGTAGACTGAGTGGCTGCCCAAATACATTTTCTCACAAAGGAGCTGATGATAGAGTGGCAGTAGGTTCAAGTTTCTCCAGCCTGTTAGATATTAGAGGGTGAACGGCAGCACATTGGATCAGTGGTTAGCACTGAAGTCTTGCAGCACTGGGATCCTGGGTTCAAATCCCAGCAAGGACAACATCTGCAAGAAATTTGTATGTTCTCCCCATCTTTGCGTGTGAAGTTGATGCGCCCCCTGGGCCAGTGCTGTAGTGCGGCGCACGTGTGCGCGGGGGAATACCCGGAGCCGGATCCGATGGGGGTAGTAGTCTCCGAGTGGCGGGGACCCGGTCCGTGCCCAGGGTGGTCAAACTAAGTGTGTGGCAGTCTTTGTAGATGTTGTTTAAGTGTCGACTACGCCACCCGTTGATTTGCGGTCGCAAGGCCGCCGCTGCAGGACAGTCCGCTGAGGCCGGTGATATGTGTGCAGCAATGGTGGTATAACCCCCAACGGGAGAGGTATGGCCTCAGGGCAGCTGGTGCGGGTGAAGGGAGTGATAGAAAGGGCGTCCCGGTACCTTTAGTGCTGGTAGTGCGATGGAACACAGAGACTGATTGCAGTTTTCAATGCTTTACTCACAGATGTTATCAGTGTCAGTCCTGCAGGTGATGACGACCCGAGCCGTGCTGCGTCCACCAGGTACGGGGCTCGACCAACCCCCAGGCAGTTCCAGAGTGTGACCTTGAGCTCCTTTCTCCGTTCCTTTCTCTGGCCGTCCCCACTAGGGACCCACCCATGTCCAGCTTCCTCGGGCCTTCTGGTGGCGAAACCTATCTCCGGGTTCCCTGACCCTATGTGGCGTGCCTTCGTGGTGAGTGTAGTGAGTGGTCGCGCCAAGACGTGGCCACGACCTCCGGTTCCTGGCTGAGGATAAGTGGCCTCCACCAGTTCGGGATCCGGTACCCTGATCTGCCAACCCTTCACCCGCTGACTCCTAGCGTGTTCGGGTTCCCTCTTCCTTCATGTCTCTGGGCCTTTCTCCAGGTTCCATTCCTTCCTTGTTCCTTGTTCCTTTCCTCTTGTCTTTCTCTCTCTTGCTCCCTTCAGGAGCAGCACCCAGACAGGGCTGCTGCTCCCTGTCACTACTCTTCTCCTCTTCTTCTGTCTGACTGAACTGAACTCCTAAGATGGTGCCCACCTTTTATACTCCCTCTGACACCCGAGCCCAGGTGACTAGCCACCAATGGGCTCCTTCCTATGCCCAGAGTCCCTCCCCTCTCTGCTCCTGCACCACTGGGATATTCCTCCCCCCCTCCCACTCCAGCCAGGGACAGACGCTGTCGTACCTGCACATCTATCTGGTGGGAGTACCGTTGATCTGTCCCCCGGAAATGAGATGTATGTGGTGCATGCAGCTAACTGAGTTCTAGTCCACACTCCATCCTTACCCGGGAGTGGAATACCACACCTCTGGTTCGAGGTGCAATACCCCTGTAGCAGCCGTGCCCTCGGGGTGCTACATTTCCTCCTCAGTAAAAATAGAGTGTCCTGGAATCTTCCCACACACTTTTCTTAGCCAGGACTGCTTCTCGGCAGGGTTGGACAGTCCCACCAGAGAATTCTCTGGTGTGCCTTGGCTTCTACCTCAGGAGAGTTCATGATAGCGCTAACTTTGCAGCCGCTATGGGGCTCTTGAGTGGGTGAGAAAGGTTAGCCCTCAGAAACAAATCCTCTGGTGGGCACAATGTTTTTCAATCTGAAACAGCTTCTCAGTGGGAGTTGTATTTCACCACAGCCATATTCTTTAGCTCTGTGAAAGGACTGGCATAGAGGGAAACCTTATCTACCCAGGTTGTCATTTCTCCGTCACCAGGTTCTGCCCATTGTAACACACGACCATGCCTGGCTGTATGTTCAGCGGTGAGAGCCACAGATCAAGCTGCTGTGTTACAGCTTTCAACAACTATGCAGCGCTGGGCGGTTTGTCAATTAAGCATTAAGCATGTTATCTTCAGCACAGCCTGTTGCTGTTTGGCCAAGGCAGTGCTGTCAGCTTGTGACTGATGTGGTCATTTCGGAGATGGAGGAGGAGGTGCATGAGCTGAACAATGTGATTACATTGAGGTTAAATTGGTGATGCTGTTTTTTATACTAAAGAAAGATCCTATTGTTATGTTTTTTTATGTTTTTTTTTATGACAAATGCATTCACCGGGAAATGTCATTTAACATTTTACAACCTCATCTGGCAATGTGGTGTCATCAGACATATCCTGTTTTATTTATGATGGAGGGACTCTGAAAGTCATAAAGCCTATTTTTATAGGAACATCAGACGGCCCTTACTATTCTTAAAAGGCCAGCAGTCGGCCCTAGCTATTGTTAGAAAGCCATCAGAGGGCTATGCTTTGTTGTTCCCATTATTAACAAGTGGGTCTCCTATACTGTTATTGCGCATCCAGTGACTGCAAGGGTTGTCAAAAATTTGGACGCAACCTAATAACCCTTTGAAGAGACATAGAGGAGGGTCTCAGTAAAAAAAATGTTCCCATTATAAAGGAGCGGGTCTTCTATAGTGGTAATGCCCATGCTGTGACTGCAAGGGTGGCCAAAATTTTTGAAAAAAAACACTAACAATTTAAAGACACAAAGAGCATGGCCACAGTAACAAGGTACGACATGTTCCCATTAGAAAGGAGAGGGTCTGCTATACAATTATAGGGCATGCAGTGAATCCAACGGCTGACAAATTTTAGGAAAAACCCCACTAAGAATTTAAGGACACACAGAGCAGGGCCACAGTAACAAGGTACGACATGTTCCCATTAGAAAGTAGAGGGTCTGCTATACAGTTATAGGGTATGCAGTGAATCCAACGGCTGACAAATTTTAATGAAAAACCCCAATAAGAATTTAAAGACACACAGAGCAGGGCCACAGTAACAAGGTACGACATGCTCCCATTAGAAAGGACAGGGTCTGCTATACAGTTATAGGGTATGCAGTGAGTCCAACGGCTGACCAATTTTAGGAAAAACCCCACTAAGAATTTAAGGACACACAGAGCAGGGCCACAGTAATAAGGTACGACATGTTTCCATTATAAAGTAGAGGGTCGGCTATACTGTTATAGGGTATGCAGTGAGTCCAACGGCTGACAGATTTTAGGAAAATCCCCACTAAGAATTTAAAGACACATAGAGCAGGGCCACAGTAACAAGATATGACATGTTCCCATTAGAAAGGAGAGGGTCTGCTATACAGTTATAGGGTATGCAGTGAGTCCAACGGCTGACCAAGTTTAGGAAAAAACCCACTAAGAATTTAAAGACACATAGACCAGGCCACAGTAATGACAAATTCCCATTAGAAAGGAGAGAGTCTCCCATAGTGTTGGACTATGCAGTGACTGCAAGGGCTGCCAAAAATTTGGAGGCACTTCAATGACCCTTGGAAGAGACATGAAGAAGCGCATCATAAAATTTTTTTTCCATTAGAAAGGAGCGGGCCTCCTATACTTGTAATGCCACGCACTAAGTGTATGGGCTTACAAACATTTACTCCTGGGGGGTATACATGAACATACTGTATAAAATTTTTTTTTTACGGGCATCATAAAAATGTAGCGCCCCGAGGGCTCGGCCGCTACAGGGGTATTGCACCTCTGCCAGAGGTGTGATATTCCACTCCCGGGTAAGGATGGAGTATGGACCAGGGTTCAGTTAGCTGCATACAGCACACTCACCCCATTTCCGAGGGACAGCTCAACGGTGCTCCCATTAGACAGAAATGCAGGCACGACAGACCATGTCCCTGGCTGGAGTGGGGAGGGGGTAGGAATACCCAGTGATGTAGGAGCAGATAGGGGTTGGTTCCTGAGCGTAGATAGGAGCCCATTGTTTGCTGGTCACCTGGGCTCATGTTCTAGAGGGAGGTATAAAAGGTGGGCACCATCTTAGAACAGTGTTCAGTCAGAGAGAAGAAGTGACAGAGTGGGGGCCTCTGCAAGGGGCTCTGCTCCGTAGGCGGGCCTAGCCTCTGAGGCCCAGCCAGCACAGAGAGAAGAGAAGAAGAGAAGTTCAGTGAGTGGAGTAAGAGAAGGAGTTCAGCCAGAGAGGGCTGACAGGGAGCTGTGGCTCAGTCTGGGCCCAGCTCCACGAGGCAGGCCTAGGGTGAAGACCAGGAACAGAAAGGAACAAGAACAGAAAGGAACAAGAACAGAAAGGAACAGAAGAGAAAGAGAAAGAGAGAAACAGAAGGGCTCAGGAACAAGACGGCAGAAGGGACCCTAAGAACCCACGAGAATACAGGGTGAAGGGTCAGGCAGATTAAGAGTACCGGATCCCAAGTTGGTGGAGGAGAAACAGCCCTCAGCCAAAGACCGGAGGTCGTGATCATTTATTGGTGCGACACCTCATCAAACCTGCTAGGAAGGCACCATATAGGACAGCGGGGAACAGGAACCACATTTACCCGCACAAGTCCGCGGCAGCTGGACAAAAGTGGGTCACTGGTGAGGCAGGCCAGAGAAAGGATTGAAGGGGTCCTGTGCCATGCTCCTGTACTGCCTGGGGTTGACCGAGCCCCTCACCTGGTGGATGCAGCACGGCTCGGGCGGTCATTGCTGACAGAAGTGACCCGGAATACATGAACTGTGAGTAAAAGACATTGGACTGCAGTACGTTGTCTGTGTACTCTTTTGCTCCTCCAGCACTAACGGCACTGGGACTCTCTGCACCATCACCCCCACCATCCACTACACTGCCCTGGGGCTGCACTCTTCTGGTGGGGAGTCACACTACCTCAGCTGCATACATCATCAGCCCCAGCGGTCTGCCTTGCAGCGGCGGTTCATAATAACCGCAATCCACGGGTGGCGTAGTCGGACATCACTTAGGACTGCTAAAGGACTACCACTCGTCTGACCACCCCGAGCCACGGAACCAGGTCGCCACTACTACCCCCACCGTCTCCCTATTGCCCGGCTCCGAGTGCCCCACGGCCCAGGGGCGAGTCAAACACCCTTTAAAAAAATTATGTGAGTGTTGCATCATGGACCACGGTCACCCTGGTGATATGGTGGTGGAGGATGAGGATAAGGAGGAGGACAATAGCAAATAGCCAAAATCAGGAAGCGTATACCCATGTGTGGGTGTGAAAAGGTGCATGGGAATACACCTCCCAAGAAAAGACACTGGATTTGAGTTTATGTTACGCTGCTATCATTCGGTGGTGTTGAGAAGTCTGGCCCAATCCAGCCCTTGTTCATTTTTATAAGAGTCAGCCTGTCAGCATTTTCAGTTGACAGGAGGATGCGCTTATCAGTTATAATTCCACCAGCGGCACTAAAAACCCGATCTGTTAAAACGCTGGTGGCAGGGTAGGCCAGGACCTCCAAGGTATAGAGAGCCAGCTCATTCCACATATCTAGCTTGGATACCCAATATTTATAAGGCACAGAGGAATCACGGAGGACGTTGGTACGGTACGGCAAGGTACTCCCTCAGCATCTTCCCAAACTTTGCACTTCTTGTGAGAGTACCCTGCGCCTCAGGGCCTGTGCGATGGGAGGGTCTGAGAAAACTCTCCCAGAACTTTGACAGTGTTCCCCTGCCTCTGCTGGATTGAAGTTGTGTCTCTCTCGCCTGTACTCCTTGGTTGTCGAACGAAGTGTGCCCTCTGCCTCCAGCGTTTTCAGATGGGAATTTTTTTAATAGTTCCGCAACAAGGGCCTTCTGGTACTGCCTCATTTTTGTACACCTGTCCGCCTCAGGAATAAGAGATATAAAGTTCTCCTTGTAGAGTGGGTCTAGAAGTGTCACCAACCAGTAATGACCTAAAATTTTGAGAATGCGAGGGTCATGGGAAAGGCAGCATAACATAAACTCAGCCATGCGTGCCAGACTACTAACAGGCAAGACTTCCGTGTCCTCACCAAGAGGATGACTGACCATGCTCTCCTCCTCCTCCTCTCTGTCCTCTGGCCATCCACGCTGAACAGACGGTATGACAGCTGTGCAGATAGCACCGTCTATAGTGCATGAAACTAGTTCCTGTCCTTCCTCCTCCTCCTCTTCCTCATTGTCACCCAATCCACGTTGGGATGAGATGAGGCTTGGCTGTGTGTAATCACCCTGTATGGTTAATTGCTCCATCTTATCATGCTCCGCCTGCAATGCATCATCTTTGATTGTGAGCAGAGAGCGTTTCAGAAGACCGAGAAGCGGGATGGTGAGGCTAATTATGGCGTCATCGCCGCTCACCATCTTGGTGGAGTCCTCAAAGTTTTGGAGGATGGTACATATGTCTGACATCCACGTCCACTACTGAGGTCTTATGTGTGGAGTCTGAACTGAATACCGATAGCCTTTTTGATGCTGGTACTCAACAACTGCCCTCTTCTGCTCACAAATCCTTCCCAACATCTGCAATGTAGAGTTCCAACGTGTGGGGACATCACACACCAGTCTGTGAGTCAGAAGCTGCAAACGCTGCTGAAACACTGCAAGGGCGGCGGAAGCTGTAGCTGACTTTCTAAAATGGGCACACAGGCGGCATACTTTAACAAGCAGATCCGGCAGCTCCGGGTAGGATTTGAGTAACCGCTGAACCACGAGGTTAAGCACATGGGCCAGGCATGGTACGTGTGTGAGCTCGCCTCGCCTCAGAGCCGCCACCAGGTTCCGGCCATTGTCACACACGACCATGCCTGGCTGTAGGTTCAGCGGTTTGAGCCACAGATCTGCCTGCTCTTTCAGAGCTGTCCATAACTCTTCAGCATTGTGTGTTTTTTCACCTAAGCATATTAGCTTCAGCACAGCCTGTTGCCTCTTGGCCGAGGCAGTGCTGCAGTGCTTTCAGCTTGTGACTGATGTGATCATTTCGGAGATGGAGGCTGAGGAGGAGGAGGAGGCTGAGGAGCATGAGGTTCAGGAGCTGTAGACCGTGGGGGCAACCCTGATTGACCTAGGGCCTGCAATCCTTGGCGTCGGGAGGACGTGTTCCGTCCCAATGTCCGACTGGGTCCCGGTTTCCACTATGTTAAACCAGTGTGCCATCAGCGAGATGTACCGTCCCTGCCCACAAGCACTTGTCCACGTGTCCGTGGTTAGGTGGACTTTACTGGTAACTGCGTTGTTGAGGGCACGGCTAATGTTTTAGGACACGTGCTTGTGTAATGTGGGGACGGCACACTGGGAGAAATAGTGGCGGCTGGGGACAGAGTACCGAGGGACGGCCGCCGCCATCAGGTTGCGGAATGCTTCTGTCTCCACAAGCCTAAAAGGCAACATTTCGAGCCAAGCAGTCGTGAATTGTGAGAATTTAGTAGTGTGGCCTGTGGGACGTTGGCTGCATATTTGCGCTTGCATTCCAAGGACTGGAGTATGAACAACTGAACGCTGCGCTGGGACAAGGACATGAACGTGCTTCCTGATGCTGCTACTTGAGAGTGTGCAATGACAGGTGCAGGGCAGGAGGCATCTTTGCATGCACTATGGACAGGGGATTGACTTGCATGCACAACAGCAGAAGAAGCAATGGTGCCACCTGTAGACACTGTTCCTGGACCCTGGTGTTCGGCCCACAAAGTCGAGTGATTTGCTGCCATGTGCCTGATCATGCTGGTGGTGGTCAGGCTGGTCGTTTTGCCACCCCTGCTGATGCTGGTCTGGCTCGTGATGCAAATGGCCTTTTTGGAGTTATCAGCAGAGTCTTTAAAAAACAACCAGACTCGGGAAGACCTAACAGTTGTAGTGGCAACTTCCTTCGTGTTGGTGTTACGGGAAACGGTAGCCTGCCTTCTGTCTGCGGCCACCACACTGCTTCTTCCTACCTGTTGGGGTGCTCTGCCTCCCTCCCCCTGTGTGCTGCTGTCCTTGCTCTGCATGTCCTCCTGCCAGGTTGGGTCAGTTACTATATCATCCACCACCTCATCTCCCACTTCTGCACCCTGGTACTATTCCTGACTTTCTGCCAATTGTGTCTAATCATCGTCCACCTCTTGTGACAGTTTCCCACCGTCGCCTTCGTGTGACCGTGGCTGCTCAAATATTTGGGCATCGCTACACGTGATCTCCTCTTGCCCCGCTTCAAGTGGACCGGGCGAGAGGCCCGAATCTATAAATGGAAAAGTGAACAGCTCCTCAGATTGTCCAAGTGTGGGATCAGTTGTCTCTGGGTACTCGGCATGGTGGGAGGAAGGAGGTTCAGGGTGAGGAATATGAGGTCCAGACTCATGGCTACTGAGACTTGACCGTGTGGAAGACAGGGTGGTGGTGGTGGTGGCTAAGTGACTGGAAGCATTATCCGCTATCCAACCAACAACCTTTTGACATTGATCTGGGTTCAATAGTGGTGTGCTGCGGTCCCCTAGAAATTGGGACAGGAAGGTCAGGCGAGAAGATGTGGGTGTTTGTTGTGGCACAATTTCGGCTTGCCCACAGCCTTGTCCTCGGCCTCTGCATGCACCATTACCATCACGTCCAGTTCCCCGTCCCTTGCCACGTGCCTTGCCCATTTTAAATGGAGGATAGTATCTTCCACGCTCACTACAAATGACTGAGTTTGAAGCGAAGTTATATGTGATCGGTGTGATGGAGAAAACAGAGTTTTAAATACCTGGCCTGTAGGTAAGTAGTGTGAACAGCAAACTGCTGTGAATTGCTTCACTGACACACTGAAAAAATGGAGGCCAGAAATGGCAGTATTTTCTGACAACGTATATGTGAACCGTGTGACGGAGAAAACACAGTTTTAAATAGCTGGATTTCTAGCGCTCTAATATGGAAAGGACCTGGCTGTATTCTGCAGTGCCAACAAGCAAATGGCGCAGAAAAACAGTGTTCTCTGGATTGCTTTATAAGCAAATAATGAGGATTAAGATCCAAAGAAAAGTATTCCTCGCCCCTGAGACCTGGGCCTTTGTATAGAAATATCTAACAGCAGCAGAAGGCAGAATTGGAATGGAGCCTCTTGTGCTATATGCACTGCAGTCTGCTATATACACTGCCTGCCTGCCTATATACACTGCCTGCCTGATATCTCTGCAGATGTATTAGTCCTCAGAAGGACTGTTTGTTGAGATGGATATGTGTAATGTGCGGTTTTTCTCACTACACTACCTAATACACAATCAAATCTCTCCCTAACGCAGCAGCAGCTCTCCCTACACTGTCTGATGCGGAGTGACTGTGATGAGCATGGCGGCGCCAGGTCAGATATAGACCTGATGACGCTGTGCGGCCAGCCAATCACTGTAATGCCCACAACCAACATGGCTATGGCATTACAGTGCATGGCAGGCAATCCCTGCATGTTCATTGGCTCTGTAAAGAGCGCCAAACATGCAGGGAGGGGACCCGACTTCCCGCCCGACTAACCCGTAAATACTCGGTGAGCGCAGAGCATCTCGAGCAGTGAGATACTCGGGCAAGCACCGAGCAGTAGCGAGCATGCTCGCTCATCACTAGTTGTCATTAAGATTTAAAAAGAGAAAACACAGAAATGTAACAGTAAATGGCTTCCCCCAACCAATAACCATGAATGGAGAAAAAGTGTTTTTGTTATCATTCATTTTCTCTGAAACAAGGCCAAGAAAGGAAAAATTCTGCCGGGGTATGTAAACTTTTGAGCAGAACTGTAGATGCGCCAGCCCCAGTGTCTCCTATTCTATATACTCCAGCCCCAGTGTCTCCTATTCTATATACTCCAGCTTCTTCTGTGATATATATGCTCTAGCCCCAATGTATCCTGTGATGAATATACGCCAGCCCCAGTGTCTCCTATTCTATATACTCCAGCCCCAGTGTCTCCTATTCTATATACTCCAGCTTCTTCTGTGATGTATATGCTCTAGCCCCAATGTATCCTGTGATGAATATACGCCAGCCCCAGTGTCTCCTATTCTATATACTCCAGCCCCAGTGTCTCCTATTCTATATACTCCAGCTTCTTCTGTGATGTATATGCTCTAGCCCCAATGTATCCTGTGATGAATGTACGCCAGCCCCAGTGTCTCCTATTCTATATACTCCAGCTCCAGTGTCTTCTGTGACGTAGCTAATGTAGCCCTAATGTCTCTTATGCAGAGGCGTCGCATGATAAAGCAGTGAGACATTAGCTCCCTGCCCTATCACTATCTCTTTCATATGCCACAGATCGCCATAGGCCTGCGGTTAACGAGATGTCAGCATACTCACGCAGGTGGCTCGGTGACATCATTGCATTGCTCTGCTCTGCAGTCCCGCCATGGAAGAGGAGACAGAGGCCGTGATGTAGGGAATCAGGATTAAGTGAGAATAAACTTTCTTTTTTTAAATAATCGGGCAGTGGAGCCATCCTACTATATATCTGGAGTAGTGGGTCCATCATACTACATATGGAGTAGTGGGGCCATTATACTATATGTATGTTGGGCAGTGGGACCATCATAGTATATACAGGTGCATCTCACTAAATTAGAATATCTTCAAAAAGTTAATTTATTCCAGTTCTTCAATACTGTTTCAGTATGCTCCACAATCATGAGGAAGACTGCTGACTTGACAGATGTCCAGAAGGCAGTCATTGACACACTCCACAAGGTCCTAGAGTTCCAATTTTCATTTGGAAATCAAGGTCCCAGAGTCTGGAGGAAGAGTGGAGAGTCCACAATCCAAGCTGCTTGAGGTCTAGTGTGAAGGCTCCACAATCAGTGATGGTTTGGAGAGCCATGTCATCTGCTGGTGTAGGTCCACTGTGTTTTATCAAGACCAAAGTCAGCACAGCCGGCTACCAGGACATTTTACAGCACTTCATGCTTCCCTCTGCCGACAAGCTTTTTGGAGATGGAAATGTCATTCTCCAGCAGGACTTGGCCCCTGTCCACACGGCCAAAAGTACCAATACCTGGTTTACACACAACAGTATCACTGTGCTTGATTGGCAGCAAACTCGCCTGACCTTAACCCCATAGAGAATCTATTATAGAGAATCTATGGGGTATTGTCAAGAGGAAGATGAGAGACACCAGACCCAACAATGCAGATGAGCTGAAAGACAGCTTTTTGTATTGAAGAACTGAAATAAATTAACTTTTTGATGATATTCTAATTTAGTGAGATGCACCTGTATATGGAGCAGTGGGACCATCATGCTATATATATGGAGGAGTGGGGGCATCATACTAAATATAGAGCAGTGTGTGTGTGTCACCCCAGGCCTGGATGCCACAAACAATAATCTGTTTCTGAAAGCAGGAGGGAGGTCCCCTGGTTAGGGACAATTAGCATACAGCACCTCCTGTCCCAGGCCAGCAGGGGGAGCTGGCTGCCCCTATAAAAGCTGGAACTGGGGGCAGGGTTAGAGAAAACTGGACAACCTAGCTCAGGAGTGAGACTAGTCTCAGAGCAGGAGGGACAGTTCAGCTGTAGCTGAGGAGTCCGTGAGGCAGAGGAGAAACTGCAAGCCAGGGACAGAGGCGACGAGAGCCGGTCCTGGCAGAGAACCAATCTACCGGACATTGGGGTCCAAGGCTGTCAGGGTTACAAGCCCAGCAGCAGAGAACCAACCTGCGAGGGATTTCAGGTCCCTTGGCCTAAGAAGCCTGGAGGCTCCGCCACACAGAGGGACCAGTACATCGAGGAGCAAGCAATAGGTACCCTAGGCCTGAGTCGCAAGCCATACAGGAGAGAAGTACACGGCCAGCTCAGGGACGTGGGCTATTACACCACGAAAAGGGGGATAGTCAGAAAGAGCATAGAGAGAACGGTAGGCCTACACACTCACCCTGACCAGTGGGGCTTGCCCGAATGCTTTCAGACACCCAGGCCCATTCCTAACCGGTACTGTTGGGTCATTAATAATATCTACAATAAAGACCCTGAACTATTTGAAGCGGACTCTGAACTCTTACTATTGCGGCCTGCACTATCACCCCCAACATCCACCTACACTGCCCTGAGGCTGCACTCTTCCCGTGGGGAGTTATCCTACCCCTGTGCTGCACACCAACACCAGCCTCAACGGTCTGCCTTGCAGCGGCGGTTATCTCCAACCGCAATCCATGGGTGGCGTAGTCGGACATTCAAAACACTGATAAATAGACTGCCACCATTTGGTCTGACCACCCTGAGCCACGGGATCGGGTTGCCACTACTACCCCCATCAGCACCGTACACTAGAAGGCCCGGTTCCGGGTACCCCACTGCCCAGGGGGCGAGTCAGCTTTGGCGTAGTTGGCAGAATTGTGACCAACCCGCCACAAACGGGTATTGCGTGCCTGGAAAAGACTCTATACATATCTGAGTGAAGTTTCCCGCCATTCGGGGGCATTTCCTGCCAATCGGAGCCGTTTCCCGCCATCGGGCGCCATCTTTGGGACGCCGCGCGTGAAGAAGAGGGGCGTGGACGTCCAAAAACGCGCGAGACCTGAAGCCCCGCCATACGCTGAGACGCTGCTCAAGGTCCTGGAAGGAGATCCAGCGGATGCCGACGTCATCACCGAGTAACGCAAGGTCCTCGCCCACAGCATCGCGAGCGGAGCCGCGCCCTACAGAAGAGGATCGCCAGAAGGTAGGCCACGGTTAACTAGCGGGGAGGAAGATGTCGGACGCGGAGGGACCCTCTACCACCAGTGTAGCCGCTGCAGCTGTGATGCCGTTTTCCATGCCCTATATCCATAGGCGGATTATAATGAGGGCAATCCGGGCGACCAACCAGGGCCCCGAGCCTGCAGGGGGCCCGCGGCTCCAGGCGTGGTGTCTAATGCCGGATTGCCCTCATTATATGTGCGGGCCGCCGCGGCACATAGCGGTAGCAGTGGCGGGAGGGGGGGGCCCGGACCGCTCCCCCAGCAGCGGCCGCCGCTACTTCTTCATCGGCCGGGCCAGCACTGCAGCAGTTAACTTCCCTGTGCTGGCCCGGCCGCGTCACTGCTAGGAGACATGGCCCTGTGCGCGGCTGTGTCTCCTAGCTGTGACGTCACGCAGTGCGCCCCGGCCTGCAGTGCTGCACCGGAAAAGAGAGAGAGCAGGCAGTAGGAATTGAGCCGAGGGATGGTGAGTGTGTGTGTGTGTGGGCAGGTGTGTGTGTGTGTTTGTGGGCAGGTGTCTGTGGGGGCAGGTGTCTGTGTGGGCAGGTGTGTGTGTGTGTGTATATGTGTGTGTGTGTATATGTGTGTGTGTCTGTGTGGGCAGATGTGTGTGTGTGTACATGTGTGTGTGTGTATATGTGTGTGTGTGTGTGTGTGGGCAGGTGTCTGTGTGGGCAAGTGTGGGTGTGTGTGTGGGCAGGTGTGTGTGTGTGTGTGGGCAGGTGTGTGTGGGCAGGTGTGTGTATATGGGTGTGTGTGTGTGTGTTTGTGGGCAGGTGTCTGTTGGGCAGATGTGTGTGTGGGCAGGTGTGTGTGTGTGCGGGGGCAGGTGTGTGTGTGTGTGGGCAGGTGTGTGTGTGTGTGGGCAGGTGTTTGTGTGTGGGCAGGTGTGTATGTGTGTGGGCAGTTGTGTGTGTGTGGGCAGGTGTGTTTGTGTGTGGGCAGGTGTGCGTGTGTGTGGGCAGGTGTGTGTGTGTGTGTGGGCAGGTGTGTGTGTGTGGGCAGGTGTGTGTGTGTGTGGGTGTGTGTGTGTGGGCAGGTGTGTGTGTGTGTGTCTGTGTGGGCAGGTGTGTGTGTGTGTGTATATGTGTGTGTGTGTGTATATGTGTGTGTGTCTGTGTGGGCAGGTGTGTCTGTGTGTGTATATGTGTGTGTGTGTATATGTGTGTGTGTGTGTTTGTGTGGGCAGGTGTCTGTGTGGGCAGGTGTCTGTGTGGGCAGGTGTGGGTGTGTGTGTGGGCAGGTGTGTGTGTGTGTGTGTGGGCAGGTGTGTGTGTGGGCAGGTGTGTGTATATGGGTGTGTGTGTGTGTTTGTGGGCAGGTGTCTGTTGGGCAGATGTGTGTGTGGGCAGGTGTGTGTGTGTGCGGGGGCAGGTGTGTGTGTGTGTGGGCAGGTGTGTGTGTGTGGGCAGGTCTTTGTGTGTGTGTGTGGGCAGGTGTGTATGTGTGTGGGCAGTTGTGTGTGTGTGTGTGTGGGCAGGTGTGTTTCTGTGTGGGCAGGTGTGCGTGTGTGTGGGCCGGTGTGTGTGTGTGTGAGTGGGCAGGTGTGTGTGTGTGTGTGTGGGCAGGTGTGTGTGTGTGGGTGGGTGTGCGTGTGTGGGCAGGTGTGTGTGTGTCTGTGTGGGCAGGTGTGTGTGTGTCTGTGTGGGCAGGTGTGTGTGTGTGTGTATATGTGTGTGTGTGTATATGTGGGTGTGTCTGTGTGGGCAGGTGTGTCTGTGTGTGTATATGTGTGTGTGTGTATATGTGTGTGTGTGTGTATATGTGTCTGTGTGGGCAGGTTTCTGTGTGGGCAGGTGTGGGTGTGTGTGTGTGGGCAGGTGTGTGTGTGTGTGTGGGCAGGTGTGTGTGTGGGCATGTGTGTGTGTGGGGGCAGGTGTGTGTGTGTGGGCAGGTGTGTGTGTGTGTGGGCAGGTGTTTGTGTGTGTGTGTGTGGGCAGGTGTGTATGTGTGTGGGCAGTTGTGTGTGTGTGTGTGGGCAGGTGTGTTTGTGTGTGGGCAGGTGTGCGTGTGTGTGGGCAGGTGTGTGTGTGTGTGGGGGCAGGTGTGTGTGTGTGTGGGCAGGTGTGTGTGTGTGGGTGTGTGTGTGTGGGCAGGTGTGTGTGTGTCTGTGTGGGCAGGTGTGTGTGTGTGTGTCTGTGTGGGCAGGTGTGTGTGTGTGTATATGTGTGTGTGTGGGCAGGTTAGAAAGT